>NC_063181.1:2950000-3071774 GCF_023159225.1 Perognathus longimembris pacificus
CTTCTATCTCTTCCTAGGAAGGCTGAGAGCCCCAGAGAGTCTCCTGGAAACCAAATCAGTCTGGGACAGGTTCCAAATGGAGACAGGACTGATTTTAAGAGGGCTGGGAATGTGGCCTGGTGGTAGAGTGCTCGCCTCATATACATGAAGCCCTGGGTTCGATTCCTCAGCACCACATATTTAGAAAGCGGCCAAAAGTGGCGCTGTGGCTCAAGTGGCAGAGTGCTGGCCTTGAGCAAAAAGAAGCCAGGGACAGTGCTCAGGCCCTGAGTTCAAGCCCCAGGACTGGCAAAAAACAAAACAAAGAAATGTACTACTTTATGTATGTAACTGTAACCCCCCTGTACACAAAGAAAGAAAGAAAAAAGGTCATAAAGAAAGAAAAGAAAACAGATTTCATTGACAAGCCCCTGCCTCCGGGCCATGGGCGCATGGCCGAGCTTTGAGTGAAGCTGCTTCCTCATCGGAGCCTGAACACTGCCCGCATTTGTGAGGGAAGAAGCTCTTTTCGCTGATGTCACCGGAGGAAGAGTGCGCCAGGGTGGTGCATTCCGTGGACTGATCTAGTTGATATTCTCCTTGAGATGACCTTTTCTATTCCCAGGGCCTTCTGAAGGCCCCGCCACAGACCTTGCTTGAGTTCTTCTCAGCCGCCAGGCAACAATTCACTTCTTAAAAGACCAAGTGATCTCTTTGATTGTGTAACCATCCGACTCAAATGCTCTGGGTTACAGGTACCGACAGGGCAGCTGGGGACTGCAATGGGCATCCTGCCCCGGGTCAGGGTGGCTAACGGCTCTGCCGAGCTTCTGGGTGTGTCGGTCCTAGGACAGGGCACTCCGGAAGCCTGTGCCTCTGGTGGCTAGAGGCGGCAGAGCCGGGGCCCTCCGGCAGAGGGAGACAACCACGGGGGCTTGGTGGGGGTGGAGGCTGACCAGTGGAGAGGAAGGACAAATCTTGGTTAGCTCCTCCCTCCGGCAGGTGCAGGCAGGTGGGGGATGGGTGCGCAGTCCAATAGCAAAGGGAGGGTCTATGCAGAAAGGTGTCACAGTTATGGGGTCAGGCGCTGCAGAAACGTGGAGAACCCTGTCTCATGCTGACCGCGGGTTTGCCTCAGCAGGTTTAAAATGTCTCAGGAGTACTAGACACTTTTTAAATTTTTATGTATCTTTGTACCGGTCCTGGGACTTTAACTCAGGACCTGGGTTCTGTGCCTTCGTTTTTTGCTCAAAGCCGGTGCACAACCACTGAAGCCACAGCTCTGATTCCTAGTGGTTCACGAGCGACCAGAGTCTCCCAGCCGTTCCTGCCAGGACCAGCTCCGAATGGGAAACCTCCGCCTCCTGGATCACAGGGCTGAGCCACCAGCTCGGGGCCGCTTTAGCTCCTGTAAGTCTCACTTTCCACCTACAGTCAGGCTCGCAGACCGCGGGGAGCTAGCCTGGGGCAGAGGGAGGCGGAGCCGTGCGGTGGGCGGGGCGTGGGCGGGGCAGGGGGCAGGGCAGAGGGAGGCGGAGCCGTGCGGTGGGCGGGGGGCGGTGGGCGGGGCAGGGGCGGGGTGGAGGGAGGCGGAGCCGTGCGGTGGGCGGGGTGTGGGCGGGGCAGGGGCGGGGCGGAGGGAGGCGGAGCCGTGCGGTGGGCGGGGCGTGGGCGGGGCAGAGGGAGGCGGAGCCGTGCGGTGGGCGTGGCGTGGGAGGGGCAGGGGCGGGGCGGAGGGAGGCGGAGCCTTGTGGTGGGCGGGGAGGGGGAGGGGCAGGGACGGGGTGTGGGGGGGCAGGGGCGGGGCAGAGAGAGGCGGAGCCGTGTGGCGGGCGGGGCATGGGAGGGGCAGGGGCAGGGGCGGGGCGAGGCAGAGCCGTGCGGTAGGAGGCAGGGCCTTGTGGTGGGCGGGGCATTGGAGGGGCAGGGGCGGGGCAGAGGGAGGCAGGGCCTTGTGGTGGGCTGGGCGGACGGAGGCAGGGCCTTGTGGTGGGCAGGGCATTGGAGGGGCAGGGGCGGGGCGGAGGGAGGCGGAGCCGTGCGGTGGGCGGGGCAGGGGTGGAGGGGAGGGGGCAGGGGCGGGGCGGAGGGAGGCAGAGCCGTGCAGTGGGCGGGGCGGGGGCGGGGCAGGGGCGGGGCGGAGGGAGGCAGAGCCGTGCGGTGGGCGTGGCGTGGGCGGGGCAGGGGCGGAGCGGAGGGAGGGGCAGGGGCGGGGTGGAGGGAGGCAGAGCCGTGCGGTGGGCGTGGCGGGGGCGTGGCAGGGGCGGGGCATTGGAGGGGCAGGGGCGGGGCGGAGGGAGGCGGAGCCGTGCGGTGGGCGTGGCGGGGCGTGGCAGGGGCGGGGCGGAGGGAGGCGGAGCCGTGCGGTGGGCGGGGCGGGGGCGGGGCAGGGGCGGGGCTGGGCACTGGAGGCTGTGGGCGGCTTTCCCCAGGGAGCCTGGCCGTCGTCACTGACCGTCGGTCCCCACAGATGTCTCCCCAGCCCCACGAAGCGCAGACCTCCATGGGGGAGGGCGGGGGAATCTCGCGGGGAAGACCCGGAAGCCTTTGGAGGTGGGTTTTGGAGACCGGAAGGCGCGTTTCCCGGTTAGCTGCTTTGGAAGCTGTGGTGGCTCTGCTGGCCGCCTGTCTCTCGGTGGAACCTGAGCCGCGAGCTCCGGGTCGGAAGAGCCAGACAGGCCCTGCACAAACCGGGGCAGTGAACCAGGCGAAGCACAGCACGCCGGCCGGGCGGGGCGGGCTACTATGGCGTGCCGCCTTTGCACAGCCAACTGTCTTAGCATGGTACAGGAAGGAGCATTCCCCCCCCCAGGGCCCCCCCCCCAGGCTCCCTGCACATCTGGAGTATCCCTTTGTTATTCTGTTCCATGAGAGAGGAAGGGGCGGAGGGAGGAGAAGAGGGCGTGGAGGGCAGTGCGCCGGGAATGGACCGCATTTCAGCGGGAGGAACCGTTGGATGGCGACTCCGAGGCCCGAGCTGGGGTAGAGCTGGTGGACGATGGCGGTCAGGGACGAATCCTATCCGGTGAGGGACGTATCCTGTCCTCAGAAGACAGCACAGGCCGCCTGGCCCAAGCCTAGCAGGCAAGGTTGACTATAAAGTTTCCCTCTTACTTGGTGGACACGTGGGTAAAGAATTTCTGAAAAACAGATCGAATATCTAGAAATCTAAGCTCTTAAACGCCTTCAATTGTTGTTGTTGTTGTCTCAACTGGCCCTGTCAATTATTTCTTGAACACTGGGAAGATCGAGGAAATTATTGATCCTGTACAATACCTTTATCATAATTAAATTTAATGTCAGTAATTTCTTGGACACTGAGAAGATCTAGGAAATGATTGATTCTGTACATCACCTTTATAATAATAACAGTAACTCACTGTTAAAATAAAGAAATAAGTAAAAAGAGAAGAAATTGTTAGGCACGATTCAATCATCGAGGCTGGTGTTCCACTCCCAAGAACCTCTGTGCTTTCAAGACGTGGACAGAGCCCAGGGCGGGAGGGGGGGGGGGGAGGGTGACTGGGCCCAGCCATCCGGCCTCCTGCTGCTCCGAGCGGCTCTGCCCAGACTCCGGGGCCGGGAGGGACGGGGAGGGGACGGCGAGAGGACACCTCCGTGGCCTCGCCCTGCACCCCTGCGGTTCAGGGCTGGCCCGATGCCCCGGCCGGTCTCTGCTGCCACTTCGGGCTCTCTGCTATAATGAACTTGAATTGCTGCCGCCGCGCCGGAGGTGCTCTTTGCTTCCTTCTCGAGTCCGCAGAAGGACCACATCCTACTTTGCCACGGTCAATCTTGTTTCATCTCAGTTGGATGACGCTGGCCCAGCCCGGCCTGCGGTCTCCCCAGCCTGCGGTCTCCCCCTCATCTCACAAGCACGGGACGCTGCTTGGTTGGGGAAGGAGGATGAATTGGCAACGTAACTCAGGGTGCAAGTTCTGTCCCATTCTGCAGGCGCCTCCTCTCCACCTCCAGACCCCCGCTTACCTCTTGGACTTCCTTCTCCAAGACAGCTCCGTGCTTACCGGATGCTGCGGGAAACAGCACGGCAAGAAACTCCAGCTGCCTCTCCCGGGCCTGCTAGTGAACTAAAGACAGTGACAGTTGGGCACCCGGCCCCCGCGTTGCCTCGGTGGCGCTCTGAGATCTGAGCGGGCCTCTCCTGTAGTCACTCTGCAGTCACCTCCAGGACAGAAGGGGCCTCTGAGCACCTTGTGACAAAAGGGGAAAAAAAAACCCACCCCTGGGAATGCCATCTCCTTCCCCACCATGTTGCTTCAAAAGGCAAAAGGCCCCTAGAAGAAAGCTCAGAACAGGCACCAGCTCCCTCGCAGGCCTCCTTAGCCACGCCCCCAGCCCGTGTAACCCGGGAAACGACAGTGCTCCCCACAGAGGAGATCGTTACCTCCCGCTTCCCCTCATCCGTCGTTGAGTTTCTCCAGCACACAGTGGTCCAAACTCAGCATATCCCTCTGCTCCTTTTCCCTTCACCCTTGGGTCCCTAACCCTTCCACTCCCTCCCATGTTCCTCAGTACACCCAAGTTTTTCCTTCCGATCTCATCAGCCACATTTGCATCTCCAGTCCGATGGCTTATTTTGCCCCTAATCATGTGATATGGCCCCTTTGCATTATGTGACTTGAGGTACGCTTTCACGCGTGACATTTATCTGTCCGCCTCAGCGTGACACTCAGAAAGCCTACTGAATGGCCGCACTGTTTGAGAACCTGTACAGGAACAGCACAACATTTACTCCTTGAGTTCTGTGGCCTTTCCTGTTTCCAAGTTTAGGGAGTAGAAGCCACCAAGACTGACATGGCTGCCCAACACAGAACACACACGTTGCCCACTCTCCTCTCCTGCTGACTTCAGCCTTTTATTCATTCTGAGCTTGCTCTTCCTTCTCCTATTCTCAGTCACCCAAAGCGGGTATTTTCAGTGACTTGACATTGTTCTAACAACGTAATGCCAATCATTACTTCACCTCCTTCCTCCTTTCCATCCTCCTCGTCATAGTTGATCTAGCACATGCTGTGTGCCAGACATGTTGCTAAGCAATTTACATGCATTTGTATCACTTGAATCATGCACGGGCTCGGTAGAATGATCTGCATTTCACAGATGAGTACATCAGGACTTGGAGAGAGAACACACCCCTGTCCGGGACAGAACAAAAGTCTCAGCCCTGCCCCTCCTCTTGCCCCATGGGGACTCAGGACTGTGGGTTATCTATGCTTCTAGGCAACTGGTTTCCATTTTTATCTTGAGTGGATCACTTTCCCAATGCTCCTGACTGATCTTTACACCTACGCAAAGGCCATTACTACCGTGATGACATCTCACATCCATAGCAGTTTTCTCTTTGTAAATATTATCTTCGCTCTCCAAGTTTCTCCATGCTAGAGACTGAGGACTGCACTCTTCCTGACTGTCTTCCTGACTTCTCCAATGCTATCACTCACTTTACATAACCACTTAGGTGTGTGCGACAGTGTGCGCAACCTACAGAGCCCAGTCCAAACATCAAGAACGCCTGTCCCCGTCGGCCTGGGTGCACGTGCTCCCCTCCCCCACCACGCATGGAGAGTTGGGGCGAGGACTGTGCTCTGCCCGGGAGCCAGGGCAGATGGTGACGCCATTCATGATAAAGAGTGGTGCCAGGGAGGTAGTGCAGGCAGCGAGACCTGGAGGGTGCGGGGCTTTCAAGAGACTTCCTGGTTTAACAAGCTCAGGCTAGTTTAGGAATCTCAGGGCTTGGCAGTGATCTGGCCACTGCTCGCCTTTCCCACAGTCTGACGAGGTGTGGCCGGGTCCTCCTCACTCCTCACGGGGGAACCAGGAGGGCCAGAGGTTTATTGGGAATCCTATAAGGATGTGGTCCGCCTGCCCACCTGGCAGGAGCAGAACCACTCCACGCGGAAAGCCAAGCACGGTGAACCCTGTGTGTTCTCACGGTGCTTCTAGTCGGATCCAGCCCCCCGGGGCTCTCCCTGTGAGGCAGCTCTTGCCTGTCTACCCAGCCTCTGGCCACTTCCTGGGGCAGGAGCTTGGAGACACAGGCGGCTCTTGCAGAACGATCATGAGGTCAAGTCCTCACTGGGCTGGGAGGAAAGCTGCGTAGAAGAACTAGAGGCATGGCTCCAGGCGATTTTTTATTTTTATTTTTTATTTATTTATTTATTTTTTTTTTGCCAGTCCTGGGCCTTGGACTCAGGGCCTGAGCACTGTCCCTGGCTTCTTCCCGCTCAAGGCTAGCACTCTGCCACTTGAGCCACAGCGCCGCTTCTGGCCGTTTTCTGTATATGTGGTGCTGGGGAATCGAACCTAGGGCCTCGTGTATATGAGGCAGGCACTCTTGCCACTAGGCTATATCCCCAGCCCTCCAGGCGATTTTTAATAGGACTTGTGCCAGTAGCATTGAATCAGAACTGGTTATGGAAATGAGCCTATTGTCCGATGGTGCAATGGGCAACGGGAACCATTAAATAGTTCAGTTTCTGAAGTCCAGAGCTATGATTCAATTCCTTGGTACAATAGTTGGAAATAACTTCCTGAAATTGAAATTCGGAACCTACGTGCTTCTAGATCAGACGAATGTGCTAAATATGCATTCTACTACTTGAGGTTAATATAACTGTGTCTTATGTTCATATTTTCTGTCAAAAAGTTTGGTCCATGCATCTCTCAAGAATCAGTAAACCTTCCTATCAAGGCTAGGTGGAAAGTATTGCCCGGTGTTGTTGACATATGGTTTCTGTTGAGTAACTGCAACTTCAGAATCCCTGGAGTTGGGGTCAGGCTGACCACTGCATCGAAACTAGAGTCCTTAATTAGATGCCCACAGGTAGAATAGAGAGATAGCAACATGTGTTACTAAGGGCCAACTTTTAAGGGACTACTGATCTTGCATAAAATATATATACAGAGAATTCGGACTTCTTTGGGCAAATATAATGAATCAAAATAGAGTGATATATTATTTAAAAACAAGAGTTTGCAGTTGGGGCTGGGGATATGGCCTAGTGGCAAAGAGTGCTTGCCTTGTATACATGAAGCCCTGGGTTCAATTCCCCAGCACCACATATACAGAAAATGACCAGAAGTGGCACTGTGGCTCAAGGGGCAGAGTGCTAGCCTTGAGCAAAAAGAAGCCAGGGACAGTGCTCAGGCCCTGGGTTCAAGGCTCAGGACTGGCCAAAAAATAAATAAAGATATTTAAAAAAGAGTTTGCAATTATTATACCCTTTTGATGAACTGGCTCTTCTATCCTTATATAGTTACTTTTCTATATTTCATATTGCCACTTTTACTGAAATTTTATTTAGTTTGTCAAAAGGATAGCCCTGCCGTCTTTGGCTTACAATTGCCTGGCATAGCTTTGCCCTCCCTGCCCCTCCCGGCCTCCAAGAACGATCCTAAGGAGAGCACGGCCCGGGCAGCCCGCACCTGCGCCCCAACTGTCTGTCCATCAAGTGCCTCTGGGTCCTTCCCTTGGGAAATGTAATCCAGTTGTACTCTTGGTAATTACTGATAGCTAAGGACCTTCTAGTGCCCTTTTATTTATTTGCGACTTCTTTTTTCTTAGTTCCTTGTGTTCTAGTTTGAATGTATCCCCCTAAGCTCACATGTTGAAAGCTTAGCTCCAGGGTGGCCTAAGGATTTACTAACCCGCTAGTCCGCACAGGAAGCCTTGAGTCCTTAATAAGAATGACACGGTGGGAATAAGTCCCTTTGAAAAGGATGACTTCTTCTATCCCTTTTGGTGAAATCCATCTCTGTCTCTGTCCATGAGCCGCATTAATTTCTGCTTGCTGTAAGACCATTTCGTCTGTGGTCCTCTGTTACAGCCACACAAAATGGACTAAGATGATTTGTTTTCTCTCTTCCTGAAGGTCAGAACTCCGAGTATACTGGGAGTTTTCATAGCGTGCCTCGTATGATCATTTCACACCAGCAAACCTGTTCTCCGAAAGATAGCGTGATCTACGTTCTGAAGGTGCGGGCTTATGGGAGGGGCGATGGGGGGGCCTCCTGTACCCCTTTCTTCTAGTTCTACCCATTTCCCACATGCAGGCCGAGGCGTCCTGTGCACGCAGCCCCTGGTAACCTGCTCCCTTTAGAAGAGGCCTATTCTTATTTCTAAACATGATCCGCATGCTAGACAAGCCATGCAGTAAGATGAATGAGATGGGCACTTGCTGCCAGGCCTTGCATCTTACCTGCTCTTCCTCAAGGGACTGGCCTTCCTCTGCTCTCCCCCCTCATCTTCCTCAAGCAGGTGTGATCATCTCGTTAGGCCCTCGCCACCAGCGTTCAGCTGCAGCACCTCCTGAGCCAGACCCCAGTGACGGGCGCCCCGGGAAAGGAACTCAACGCTACCGTGCTGAACACTGTCTACGTCTTGGAGAAGTGAGAAACGCCTTAGTAATGAAAGAAGCATTCCCTTCTGGCCATGGGTTAATTTATTCAATCCTCAACCCTGAGCGCTAGTCCTGGGGAGTTGTAGACACGTCCCATGGCGCCGGTTTATGAGCTAAGGACATAAGCATGCCTGCATTTATTCTGGAACGTTCGTGGAGGAGTTCTGGGAGATCTGCCCCTTGCCATGTGGGCCGCGTGCTTGACCGCTCTGTAGCCCGGGCTCACGGCCCTGCGGCTTGGGCAGCACCGAGCTGTCCCGCGTGCCCGGCTGCAGGGCTGGACCTGCGGCAGCCTGGACATCTCAAAGAGCCGCGGGCTTCCGACAGTGTCCCTCATTGTACCTGTGGGGTGGGGAGAACAGGAGAGTTTCGGGGGCCAGGAGGAAGAGGGCAAACACACGTGGCCAGAGCAAGAACAGTCTCAGTGGGGGGGGGGGGATTCATTAGGAGATGGAGTTAGGGCAGTGTCCTTTAGAACCTAGGGTTCCCTTGCTCCCCGATTTTGCCTTTCTTTCTTTCTTTTTTTTTTTTTTTTTTGGACTCAGGGCCTGAGCACTGTCCCTGGCTTCTTTTTGCTCAAGGCTAGCACTCTGCCACTTGAGTCACAGCGCCACTTCTGGCCGTTTTCTATATATGTGGTGCTGGGGAATCGAACCCTGGGCTTCAGGTATAGGAGGCGAGCACTCTTGCCACTAGGCCATATTCCCAGCACCCCATTTTGCCTTTCTTGGAAGGAATGCCAAGAACCGGGTGCTTGTGCTGGGCAGATCTGGAATGGGGGTGTTAGGAAGCTTGGGACTAAGGCAGGGGGTGACCCTGCTTGACTAGCCGAGGCCTCCTGGGTGGAAGAGTGGGTGTCACCGCCCCGGGGCCGGGCTCAGGAGTTCGGGCTCACAATGCCATGCCTGTGTCCTTAATGAAGACTGCCACGGGTCTATGTCAGCCAGGCAGCTCGGATCCCAGGGGCGTGGGGGCGGGGAGGGGGGGACGGGGGGGGGGGGGGGGCGCACAGTCATCGTTACGGCTCCGGTGACGCCATGCTTGCGGCCAGCACACACTGCGAGGCTTTTCTAGTTCCTCTGCGGGCTCTCACCCCCTGCGGGCACCACGCCCGGCCGCCCCACGCCCACCGGGGATCCTCCTGCCCAATGGCCGCCCGCCTGCCCGCCCGCCCTGGCGCTTGCTGTGCACTCGAGGACGGCTCCCGGGAAGCCCTGGCGGCCACGCCCAGGCTCACGTCGGAGGGATCTGAGCACGTCCCTGTGGGCCGCGCCCCTTCCTCTCTCCAGGCCCCACACGCCCAGCTTTCTGGTGTGGGCTCCCACGGCTCCAGGCACTGCGTGAACCGGGCCCCGGGCCAGGGAAGGGACTGCTCGGTCCTCCCCACATTCGGACAGCCTTGGACAAAGTCAACTTCCCGATGCCAGCCCCTTCCATCTTTCCTTCCTTCCTTCTTCCCTTCTCCACCCCTTCTTCTTTCCAGGACTGCAGACGTGGGGTTCAGTGCTCTGGAAAGAACTGTGCAGTGCTGGGAGCAGGTGTCTCACATCTGTAATCCTAGCCACTCAAGAGGCTGAACAGATTTGAGGATCAAGGTTTGAAGCCAGCCCTGGCAGAAAAACAGCTGATTCTTATCTCCCATTAACCAGCAAAAAAAACAAAAACAAAAAACCACCCACAAAAGTAGAGGTAGGACGCAAATGGTAGAGCTCCAGCCTTGAGCAAATAAAAGCTAAGCAAGAGCTTGAGGCACTGAGTTAAGCACCAGAAACAAACCAAGTAACAAAAACAAAAACCAAGAATGATTCACACCACAGCTCTGGGTAGCCAAGCAGATGAGTGAGGATAGGAGTCCAGGGCTGGGTACCTGATGGTGGGCTGGAGCCTCCCAATCGCTGAGACCAAGTAGCCCGGACAAGTGAATCAACTGCCATGTTCTGTTAGGGTGTCAGGAAGCTGACTAGCTCAGAGAACGCTGCCCCCAGAGCGTGTCTGTTCCCTGGGAGGTTGGTGCTATTCTTGTCCACACCTGGGCACTAGGCTCAGCTAGTCTGAGATGTGCATCACTCTGGCGGGGCTGTGCTGACGTTCTCTGTAATCATGGAGACCCCCCCCCCCCTTTCTTCTGTCCATCCCTGGGACGATGGCTCCTCTGCATGAATTCTCAGACTTACAGGAGACGTGTGCGAGCCTGCAAGGGACCCAGCAGCAGGATGAGCCACAGATGATCTGTGCATTCTTGGCCCCTCCTCAGAGGATGTCTGCCAGCGCCTGTTTACCTAGCATGCGGTCTGGCCGGATTTCACAGATCCATTCATCGCTTTCCAGGCATGACAGAACTTTGTTTCTCCCTGGAGCCTGGGGGGGGGGGGGTAGATGGGGGCTGAAAGGGGGGAGGAACAAGATTAAGACTTCCAGGGGTCTTTTTTTCCTTCAGAAATACATGGAAACATGGCCTAGTGGCAGAAGTGCTTGCCTCGTATACATGAAGCCCTGGGTTCGATTCCCCAGCAACACATATATAGAAAATGGCCAGAAGTGGTGCTGTGGCTCAAGTGGCAGAGTGCTAGCCTTGAGCAAATTGAAGCCAGGGACAGTGCTCAGGCCCTGAGTTCAAGGCCCTGGACTGGCAAAAAAGAAAGGAAGGAAGGAAAGAAAGAAAGAAAGAAGAAAGAAAGAGAGAGAGAGAAAGAAAGAAAGAAAGAAAGAAAAAAGAAAGAAAAAGAAAAGAAATACATAGTCTTACCAAACGAGATTCTTTCCAAGGAGATGATGGGGGAGGGGGGGAAGGACTCTGAAGGTCCTAAAAGGGAAAATGTAACAATTATTGCAACATTGTTGCTGACGCTATGGCCTGTAATCCCCTAAGGGGAGTATTGGAAAGCTTTTCTCCTTTGGCCAATGCCTCTGCCATTGGTTTGTGATCACAGTGTCTCTGGGGGTGTCGTATCCAGGTGGTAAATACTTGCTTTAGGGGAGCAGGGCGTTCTGCTGCACACGGGGTTGTCTGTGCGCGCTCCGATATCTGCGTGCACGCTCTGACGTCTGTGCAAGCTCTGACGTCTGTGCATGCTGACGTGTGTGCACACTCCGATGTCTGTGCACACGCCGATGTCTGCACACTCAGATGATTTTGTGCACACGGAATGAGAGCGCGTGCCCGCTGAGGTGGGAACCTGGGGTAGATGATCTACACGGGCAAATTCAGCAGCGCACCAAGGCCGGCGGAAACCCACAAATCCGGCCCTGGGCCCCTGCGCCTCCGCCGCTCCGGAGGGGCTCAGTGCAGGGACCCCCAGCTGGGCTCCAGAAAGAGCGGGGCGCAGGCCGATTGCTTGTGCCCTGGCACGGCTGTGAGCTCTGCTTCCGCATAGGAAGAGCTGTGCGCGGATGCCCCGGGAAGCATCCAGATCCCTGCAGTTTGGGCGGCCTGCCTTTCCACCCACCTGGGCTGCGAATGTGCCCGGCTTGCGGGCGGAGGGAGGGAGGCGGGAGCCCGAGGATTTCCGCCGGCGTCCGGGGCCCGGGCAGATTCCCTCGCCTGCAGCGCCCTCTGGTGGGGGCGCCGCTCACAGCCCCCAGACGGCTTCTCTGGGGCTTCCCGACGTCCCTCCCGGGCCACGGCCAAAGGCTGCCAAGCCCTGGGGTTTGCAGAGCCCCAGGACAGTCTCCCCACTCGATTCTGAGGAACGTGGGGCGGTGGGAGACCCAGGCTGGGGCTCCCCTCCCTCCCCGTCCCCCCCACCCCGGCAGATCTCAATGGGGCAGCTCTGCAGGTGGAATGGTGATCAAGGAAACTGGCCCCGCTGACCTTAGGCTCAGAAACCTGAACAGGGGCAGCACCCCCTCCCCTGCGGGGAGCATTCCGGTGAAAAGCAAACCAGCTTGAAGAACGAGCTTGGCCTGTAGTTCTGGTAACCTTGCTTGCTTTCCAGCTATTTTCTCCACCCCCTGCCATCTCTGAGAAAGGGTCACACACCTGCAACTTTCTTAGACTGGCCACTTTCCTGTACCTGCCATTTGCAAAGCAGGTTCCTCCCAGAAACTTGCTCCATACCTGCACCCCACCTACACTTGCATACAAATGCCCTGGACACACCAACGGTCGCCGTTCAGGCCGCCGGCATCAAATAAAGCCGAGTTCCCCCAGCCTCCGACTGCCTTGCTTGGTTTCTCTGTGCTCTGCTCATCTGTCGCTGCCCGCACCTCTGGCTGTGAATGGCCTGGTCCGCCTGCCCTGGGCCAAGGAGCCTTCCTCGCGGAGCCCAGGCCAAGCCTGAGCCAGCCCGGCCCTTGCAGACGGGTGTTTGTTGCAGGTGTGGAGCAGATACCCCACACTCCTGAGAAGCACCGTCCTGGGTGCCTGTTTGATTTTATTCAGCAAATGGAAAAGGACAGGAGCTAGCTGTGTGATGCTGACTATTTATTACAGGAGGGGGATGGAGGAAGAGGAGGAGGAGGAGGAGGAAGAGGCAGAGCCCAAAGTAGGTTCAGCCAATTCCTAAGACAGATGCTTGATACAAAAGACATCATCCGATGGGATCAAGGCTAGTAAACTGGCTTCACGCCCTCCCTCCCTTTTGAGATTAAAGGTTGAGCTTAGTTGCTATTCTACCACCATTTCTGGGCAGTAGCAATGAGATAGGGAAAGAAAGTAGAATATTATGCAATCTCAAAACTCCTTCAAAGACAGGAAATTACAAAGTGAGGAGGACTTGAAGGAAGTCCTTTCATCAGTCCTTCACCTGGGTGATGGGTTCATTCGACACATGTTTGATGCGCACCTCACAGTCAAGCATTCCTGTGAGCCTTTAAGGAGGCTTCAAGATCTCTGGCTTCCAGGAGCTTCTGGTTTAGATCTCACGCCTAGTACAGAACTCCGTTTCCTTCGTCACCTGTGTACGGAATGCAGCATCGATTCCAGGGGTTGGAGCAAATGTCAGCTCTTTTCTCACCAAAACGGCAGAAGAAAAGTCTACAGTGGCCATGCTGCATGGTGCAGACCGTGTCTCTAATTCCAGGTGGGAGGTCTTCTGCGGTGAGATGGACAGGGTTCGTATTAGACTCGCGGGGCTCAAAGGGGAAATTGTAATCGCAGCCCACAACCCTTCTCTAAAAGCTTTCCCTAGAATTCGCAATCCAGATCCCACTGCCTGCGAGCTCCTTAGCTTTAAAGCAGAAACAGTGTTTTATATATTGTCAAGAAAATCACATGGCACGTTGTGAAACACCACCCCTTATGTCCAAGTTCTCCGTCCCTCCAGGAGATGCGCGTGGCAGGGAGCAAACACACGTTTTAGAAAACAGAACAGCATGGCAAGGATTGGTCTTCCTGTCCAAGAACTGTGGGACTTGTTCTGATTCTCAGCTTGTGGCAATTTCTTTTTTAGTTTTATTCCTAAGGAAATAAAACCTTGGTTTGTGTAAGATGGGCACCTACCTAATGTTGTCATAAAGATATTTTTGGGAAAGACATGGTTAATAAAAGGCCATATCAGGTCTGCAAATGCTACTGATCATGATTTATGCACAATAACAGAGTGGTGGGCTGGCATACACATGCACGCACGCGCAGACACACACACACACACACACACACGTCTTGTACCCTATCCTAGCTCCAAATACAGACAAGTCTATGAGCCTGCACCATTCAGCCCTGCTTTTGCTTGGCAGAGAAAGTGGAGTGAATCTTCGATAAAATCTTTAATAACGTGACCCTTTTGTATATCACCTTTATAATAACAATGAAAAAGTGAATAATTCTTTAAACTTCTTTAAAGAAGATCACGGGGCCAGCAGCCTAGAGGGTTGGGGATCTGGACCCCAGTCTTCTGTTACGAATGGATTTCCTCTCCCTGGACAGCTCGTGTAGATGGCCAAGGGTTTAGTTTTCTCATCTCTGAAGGAGCTTATTGTCTAGGGAATCTGGAGGTGTTACTGGAAGAAGGAAGATTTCTTAGGACTGCAAGTATTCCCTGCCCAGCAGCAAACAGCACTTGGTCTTGGGCCCACTGAGTTTCTGTCTGTGGTCTGTCGGGCTGCTAGAGATCCCGACTCCTTTCCGGCCCTGACACTTGCTTGACCGTCCTTAGTTCCTGAAAGGCTTGCTCAGACCACAGTGAGCGCTTCCTGTTCGTATCAGGGGACACGGGCTTGTTGTCTTGTGTCGGGCACTTGCAACCCTTACTTAGTCTTAAAACTCTTCCTAATGGGGGCTGGGGATATAGCCTAGTGGCAAGAGTGCCTGCCTCGGATACACGAGGCCCTAGGTTCGATTCCCCAGCACCACATATACAGAAAACGGCCAGAAGCAGCGCTGTGGCTCAAGCGGCAGAGTGCTAGCCTTGAGCGGGAAGAAGCCAGGGACAGTGCTCAGGCCCTGAGTCCAAGGCCCAGGACTGGCCAAAAAAAAAAAACAAAAAAACTCTTCCTAATGAAGACGAAAACGTACAGGTCTGAGCCCCCGCGGGGTCCCCTTGCACCCACTCCTGGCACACCCACAGCCTCGCTCCCTGTTCCCACACCGGCCCACAGATAGCTCCATTCCTGCCGGCAGCTCCCAGGTGACACCTACCTGAGCTTCTGTGGACCAAACAACAGAAGAGAGCAGCAACAAGAAAGAGGACCCTCATGTTCTGTGGACCCTCGGACCTCTGTGCCCTTCTGTCGGGGAAAGCGAGTCTGAAGAAGGATGGAGAGGAGGAAGCAGGACCTTTATATATTTTCCACAATGTTCATCAGAATGAGCACATTTATCTGCTCTACTGAGTTAAGACAAGAAGCAGAAGGTACTGGGTAATTTTATCTTTCTGCCTAAATATAGGTGCTTTCTCATCCCTTCGAGGCAGAAACGGACCAAAAGCTTGATGCATGAAGGCTTAGGAAGAAATAGAGCCAACACTGGCCAGTGGTTCTTCAGGGACATAAATGATAGGAACACGAGTCCCCGGGCCTCAGAAAGCGTTCTGTTGGGCACTATCTAGCAAAGTGGGCTGGAAACCACTCCCAGATAGATAAGCAATCGAACCAAAAGCCCATGCATACTAAAAGACCAGTAAAATATCATTTATTAGAATGTCAATGGAAGACAGCTTAAGTAACGTGTTACAACAGGAATGAAGCCATTAATGTTTTCTGATAGTGTAATGAAAATAGAAAATTAAACACACATTTTTAAAATTGTAAAAATGTTAAAAGGGGGGGATTTGGAGGAGAGGAGGTTAAGAAATAGCAGTAGAGGGCAAATATGTCCAAATTATAACATATATGTACACAGGAATCTCAGAATGAAATCCCTCACTTTGTATCATTAATTTGCATGAATAAAGACTTTTAAGTACATCAATAAAAAATGAAATTTTCTACTAGGATGAAGGAAATAAACAGGACGAGAGCATCAAATCTACACACATACAACAGACAGGAGCCTCAGGAACATGCTAAGTGAAAAAAAAATCCCCAGTGAAACTGTTTGCTATCAGACAGAATGTTGTCAGCTTTGAGGAGAGAGGGCGGATTTTCCTCGTAGTCTGGAGGGGAGAGGGAGTCCTGGAGGTTACAGCACTGTATTGACCTGTGACTAATGTGTGTGTGTGTGGGGGGGTAGGGAATCGTAGAACCACATGGGTGCAGAGTAGAGCTCCTGGTTTCAGACTGGCAGACATTAGGAAGTGTTCGTGAAGCATGTGGCTTGGAACTGGAAGCCAGAGGACAGGCTGCTCGTGAAGGCTTCTATCCTGGGGTGTGCTGAATCGCACGGTAATGCAGCAGCACACCTTGTCACCTCTTAGATTCGTTTCTCTTTAAATTCTCTGAACACGGGGCTGGGAATATAGCCTAGTGGCAAGAGCACTTGCCTCCTACACATGAAGCTCTCGGTTCGATTCCCCAGCACCACATATATGGAAAACGGCCAGAAGGGGCGCTGTGGCTCAGGTGGCAGAGTGCTAGCCTTGAGAGGGAAGAAGCCAGGGATGGTGCTCAGGCCCTGAGTCCAAGGCCCAGGACTGGCCAAAAAAAAACAAAACAAAAAAACAAATAAATTCTCTGAACACAAAGTGACAAGGAAGTCTTCTATTGAGTCTCCTCCAAGGCACCAGGGCCATTCTACTAGGTTCTTCCTAGTCCTTCTATGGGTTCCCAATGTATGCATAGGTTTATCCGAATGTCTACTCCCTCTTCTAGATAAACAATAACAAACTTCACTTGGCATGACTTCCCTTTGTGTTTTGTGAGTCTTGTAAAAGCAACAAAACTGAAGCAGCTCAGAGGCTGTGAGATTTCTTCGTGTGTGTGTGTGTGTGTGTGTAAGGGCAATTTTTTTTTTGGTATTAGAAGCTACTTTTTCTTTCTGAAAAATAAAATATATAATTACATAAATAAATAAAGTTACCTTAAATGCTAATCATGAGGTAATCATTGAAAATAATTATATGTATATATATTCATATATGGGGACCTAAGTGAGTAAACTTATTAGAATTTAAAGTCCTTGCTCTGTGAAACATTTGTTCCAAAACTATCTATGAAGCATCCACTTTGAAAGAAAAAAGCACAAGCAGTCCCTGAGCTTTGTTTTCACTCGAGGTTACTGCTCTCCTGCTTCAAGCCACAGCTCCACTTCTGCCTTATTTTTGGTGGCAAATAGGGAATAAGATTCTCATGGACTTTCCTGCCTCGAATCACAGTCCTCAGATCTCAGCCTCTCGGGATGCTAGGATTACACATGAGCCTCTGATGCCCGGCTTAATCATATCAAGTTGAACACCCACCTTTCATCCAGCTCTGAACTTATTTCCAAATCTCAGACTCAGAATGCAACCCCCAAGGAAGAACTTCACAGACTGTTCCGGAGAATCAGGAATGCCACCCCAAGGCAGTGAAGCTAGAAGATCAAGCTCACTGACTCAGTCATTCGCACCTCTCCAAGGGTTCGCAGGCTCAGGTAATTGCAGAGTTGAAAGGCGTGCCAGGCCACTCTGTTCCTGCACACAAGATAGCCATCAAGTCCAATTCAGAGCATCCCAAGAGGAGAGGAGGGACAGTGTGCACACCCTCATTTGAGGGGAGCAAATTACTTTTACCATTCAACCGAAAGACAAATAACCTAACTTGAAAAACAGCCGGTCTGGGGGCTGGGAATATGGCCTAGTGATAGAGAGCTCGCCTTGTACACATGAAGCCCTTGGTTCGATTCCCCAGCACCGCATAGATAAAAATGGCTAAAAGTGGTGCTGTGGCTCAAGTGGCAGAGGCCTAGCCTTGAGCAAAAAGAAGCCAGGGAAAATGCTCAGGACCTGAGTGCAAGCCCCAGGACTGGCAAAACAACAACAACAACAAAACAAAGCACCCCAACAATATCAACAAAGAGATTACAGGCTTGCCTGGCCAGACTAGCTTTTTTTGTTTTTATTTATTTATTTATTGGCCGGTCCTGGGGCTTGAACTCAGGGCCTGAGCACTGTCCCTGGCTTCCTTTTGCTCAACACTAGCACTCTGCCACTTGAGCCACAGTGCCACTTCTGAACGTTTTCTATGTGGTGCTGGGGAATCAAACCCAGGGCTTCATGTACAGGAGGCAAGCCTTCTTGCCCCTAGGCCATATTCCCAGCCCCAAGCCTGTAATCTTAACTACTCAGGAGGCTGAGCTCTGAGGATTGTGGTTCAAAGCCAGCCCAGGCAGGAAGGTTTGCTCCACAGAGAGCAAACTCCCTGTGTGCTGAGCTCCTGGTGCCCGGTTCCCTCCACCAGGAGCTGCCGGAGCCCCAGGGGCCGGGCCCAGCTGCTGACGCACCTGCTCCGGGCCATGCTGCCCGCTTCTCGGGACACATCGCTCCTTCCCGCAAGCCCATTGTCTGTCACAGATGCCAATCAAAGGGCATTTTGTCCATTGTGTTCACCAGGACTTAAATGCTGATGTGTGAGAAAAATGAACAGAAGCCTTTCTGGAGCTCGCCCATGCCCTGCCCTTCATTTGTCTTAAAGTGAAGATGACAACTGGCCTGGGACGGATGCATTGGACAGCAAATCTCAGAATCCAGGGAGGGGCGGTGCAGCCAACAGCAGATTCCGGGAGGAGGCAGCAGGGGGACGGGGGACCAGGTCCTCAGAGGAGAACACCCCCCCCCACCTCCTTACAAGGCTGCCCCAGAGGGAGGCCTCGCCCACCAGCCTGGGGGCCATTTCACTGTTATCTGTGTTGCCCAGAGAATCATTTTGTTCCATCAAGAAAGAGATAAAACCTTGTCAGTGATCTCAGTCTCTTCTGAGGCTCTCTCAGGTGTGTTCTCAACGGGAAAGAAGATTCCCTAGTACTGTGCCTTGAACTCCTTCCTTCCTGGGAAATGTAAAATCTGCTTCTGGGATTTCACCTTTCTCTTTCAAAATGGTGCTGAATTTCCCTCCATCTCTAGCTACTCCTTGCCTTTCTACCAACTGTGTCCTCTACTGAGGACCCCAAAACCTTGTCTCTCAACTGAATAAATCCTCAACCCTCTGGCAAAGCCCTTTTCAAATTCCCCCAGAAGCTTTGCTTTCATTCTCTGAAATGTATCTGCTGCAGATATTGCCTGGGCTCCAGCTTTATAACCGTGTATGTCTCGCTTTACTGTTTCTATTTGTTTAGACATTTGTCTCCTCTCATATTTTATTTGTTTGTGTCTCGGTACCTAAAACCAAAGTAGTTACTCCCCCAAAAGGATGGCAAATAAGAGGAGACACTGTTTGAATGCTTTTCTATGAAGGTTTATTGAAGCCACATCTATGAGCAGACATTGTGTTTGAGAAGATGCTGGACATCCGAAGCTGAGTCACGTGCGTACGTAGCCACTTGCCGTTTGTGTTTACTGCAAGACAGTGTTTAGCCGAGCCTTAGCTCGTCCCTGCTCCGCCATCTTCCCAAACACCGTGCGCTTGGGTTGACGGCATGGTCCAGAGAGCGGGCAGGCGAGCTGAGCTCTGGCTCCCGCACAAGCAGCATCAGTTCACGCGTGAGCAGCAGACATCTTTCTTGTTGGAGCAGTAACCTGCTTGGGTTTGTGCAGGATCACAATGTTCCCGACAGTAACCTTTGCTTTTCTCACAGCTGACAGCTTTTAAATCTTCTTTAAATTCTGTGTAAAAGAAAAACCCAGCATTAGACTCAGGAAGATCACCTCAGGAATCAATGGTCAGGGTAGCTTCTAAGGAGGGGGAAGAGAGGCAACAAATACAACGTGGTGTCAACTGCTCATAATTTCATAATCTAAACTGTACAAGCAATTCCATGTACCTCTGACCTTTCCAAATCTCCTCAGTTCCCTCACTAACCAATGGGAAAGGCGATCGTAACACAGTCAGACTGCATTAACTCTGTTCATATTAGCAGTGTAGTCATTGCATTTTCTTTTTTTCCTCCTGTGAGAAGAGAATCAGCGTAATAAACTATTAGGAACAGAGGAGACGTTTCTGAGGGATGGACGCTGGGACGGGACGAGGCAGGAGCTCAGCGTGGCACACCTGGAGAGTAGCATTCATGTGTCCTGGCTGTAATTCTAGCCGCTGGAGGTGTGAACGTCAGGAAGGTGGCAGTTCTGGAACAGCCCTAGTGAAAGGATCCTAAGACCCCTTCTCTGCCGATCGCGGGGCATAGTGGTGCAAGACTGTCATAACTGTCACTTGAGGCTGCGATTGGGAGGAGGACTGTAGTGTAGCTCCAGACCAGCCTGGGTAACAAAGCTTAGGAGACTCCATTTCAACAGCAAAGGCCATGGGGAGGGGGAACACACCCGTCACAAACGGGAGGACTATGGTCCGGGCCAGCCCAGTGAAACAGCGAGACCCTCTCTCAGAAGTCCCCACGATAGAAAAGGCTGGAAGCGTGGCTCAAGCGGCAGAATGGCTGCTCAGCTGGGACCAGGCCCTGAGTGCAAACTCAAGTACCACCTTAAGAAAAACACAACTAAAGAAAGAAAGAGAGAACAACAGAGCAGCTTCCATTGCTGCCTTTCACTTGGGCTTTAGCTTCTGATCCCATTTTGTTTTCTATTTTCAGGGCCAGTGATAACTGGGGTTAGCACACGGCAGCTCTCTCCTCCAGGCCTTCTGGATTGGGCGCCGGCCCTACAACTGTTCGAGTAGAAACCCGGCCCTGGACACTCGGGACTTAGAGGAAAGCAGAGTGGCTGTGTGCTTCTTCGCATTCCTGTCCCCTCCCCCGTCAGGGAGACTGAGGCACGGCCTGCCCTCCGCCTCCCTGCCCAGGGCTCCAACCTGCAGGTCCGTCACCCCCATTTCCCTCTGCCCTAACCACTGTGCTCGAGCGAATGGGAGATTACAGGAGCCGTGTCGCCTAAGATACCTTTCCGCTCCTCAGCCCCCCAAGTTACAAAGACCCTTGGTAATCCAACCCCCATAGAGGTTGCAAGACCCCCCCCCAGCCTCCCCGAAAGCATGCTCGACCCCACCACTGCCGGCTTTCTGCAGCAGAGGGTTTGTGCCCGCGCCCCGCACGGCCCCGCGTTGGCTCAGGGCTGGTGGCGCTTCCTTGTGCTCGGGTGAGACTCACCATGGACACGGAGGGGGCGCGGCGGCGCGGCGCGCTTCACCTGCTTGTGCACCACGTTCGTGTCGTTTGCGCTCTGTCCTGGGCCCTCGGGGTCGCGGGAAACCTCCTGGCGGCCATCGCGCTGCGCGCGGGGCGACCCTGCGGACGCAGCAGCACAGCGAGGACAGCGGGTGAGGGGCTCTCCGCTCAGGCCGGGGGGCAGGCGGGAACCCCCACGAGGTTTCATAGAGAAAGGTCAAAATGGAGCCGGGTAACCCCAGCGGCGGGGAGGGAGGAGCGCACACGGGCGTGCAAGGTTGAACTAAGCTCCTCGGAGGAGTGTGCAAGGATCATCTGTGCAAGGATCAGCTGTTCTGAGAGCTCTCCGTGCCGCACACTCACGGGAGCGAGGTGGGAAGCAGGATGTGGCGTGTGACGGGTGTGACCTGTGTGCACACACGTGCGTGTGCAGTGGAGGAGAGGAGGAACGTGCGTGCGGGGAACGGTGCGGGCAGAGAACAATGTCCAGGGCGAGCTGCCTGCCCGCCTGGGTCGTCAGCGGCGAGGCTGACACCGACGAGCGCGACAGCAAAATCAGTAAGCAAATCCACTTAGACGGAGCGGACGTCCGCCCGCAAAGCTCACCGCGCCGGCCCGGCCCAAGTGGCCGAGAGCGGCCTCGGGGACTCCTGGCTGCACTCCGTCCATCGAGCAGACGGCTTGGAGGACCCAGCCCTGCAGACATGGCTCCCCAAAGAGCCCCGGGACAGGCGCTGGCGCCCAGGCCCGGCTCCTCTCTGCTTTACCTGGGGACAGCAGGGCCACGAGCAGAAGGCTGGCGACGGGAGCGCAGAGCCGGCGCCTCATGACTGTGCAGGGAGCTGAGCGCTGGAGGCCCGGGGTGTGGGCGGCAGCGGCGGCAGCGGCGGCAGCGGCGGCAGCGGCGGCAGCGGCGGCAGCGGGGTTTATAGGCCGGGCGGCCGGGCCTGGTGGGCGGGCTGGGGCACAGGAAGGACCGCGTTCCAGGAAAGGCCCGGTCACAAGCGCATCGTTTTCACACGGCTCACTGAAGCAGTGCTGCATTTGCATTGTCACGAAGCCATACCTGGCTTTGAAAATGTTTCCCAATGAAGTTCCCTGTGTGGAAATCCAGGAGCGTCCTTCTTCTCTGAGCCTCTTCCCCGGTGTCTACTCCTCCCTTCTCACATCGCTTCTGGACTCTCTGGGTTTTTATTCTTCATTTGAGCCTTCTTGGTTTTTTCTCTCCCATTTATTTGGATGTTCTCCTGTCGAGGTTATTGCATCCGATCCAACTCTCCGGACAAACACCTGTCCTTGGGTTTATGTGCTCTCCAGGCAAATGACTCTTATTTTTTCTTTTTTCTTTCATATTCGGAGCAGGCCTGAGTCCTTGCTTCACTGCATCATCTCAGACGTGCACAACCCAGGTAGAGCGTCTCCGACTAAATCCAAGTGTCCCGGGCTGAGGCTGAAGAGTTCACGATCACGCCACACCTGATGTGTGGTCTCTGAAAGACCACAGATGTCCTGTGTCGCGTGTGTATGCACACTTTCACCTACACACAAAAACCACGCCTCAGAGTACTTGTGTGAATGGAAAACACTTGTACTCAACCTGGAGAAAGGTCAGACTGGGGCTGCAGAAAGAGGCAGCAGCCACCACGCAGACAGGGGCGTTTGGAGACATCACAAGAGCAGCCAGAGTTTGGGCCCCGGGACCTCGGGCACACACACAGTGCTCCACACGATGTCAGGGCAACCGCTCTGCCCTTGAGGGCCCTGGACATATTCCGTACGCTGCGGCACTGAGTCACAAGCCACGGGAGCATCGTCCTCTCCACTTAAACACCAGCAATCTTCCGCCAGCATCCCAGGCAACCACTCACGCTGAAACCCACAGCCGTCCGAAGGGGGCCGGGGCAGACTCTACTGCATGTTCTACGGCTAGAACATTCTAGTCCTTGGTTCCTTTTTCTCCCCTTTTGTTTCATAAATCACATTCTCTTTTTAAAAGGAATTTCATACTGAGATCTTGATTCATTTGAACCAAGTAGGTGGGTTAAAGTGAAAAGACACCAGTACAAAAGAATAGGCAATGTGAGGCATGTCCCCGGATGTAACTGAAAAACGCATGTGTGTGGTGCGTTCCGCGCTGGCTCCTCCTGTTTCTGTTCTCCAAAATGGGGTTTCATTGAATCCTGCAAAACAACAATGGCAGAAGAAGAACTCAGGGGTAAGACAATTTGAGTCCAGAAATTTCTGGCAAAGTAAATTTGAACCACTGCATTGCATTGCCACTCAAAGAAAATCACCCTGGACAGACTCCCAATCTCCCATGTAGATTTCCTTATTTTTAAAGATCAGATTGCAACATTCTAACAAAAGCACAGGACTGTGAAGGCCTCTTACACACACAGACACACACAGACACAGACACACACACACACACACACACACACACATACACACACACACGCTTCTCCAGGAAACAAGAACTTGGCATCTGAGAAAAAGATGTGCAAATGTTTTCTGAACAAGGAAACCAGACAGAATCGCATGATATGAGAGAAGACATCTGCTTCTGGATTGAAGCCAAAGGATTAGCTGAGACAACTCAACAGAGATCAGGACGTTTTGCTGGCACGAGTACCAGTAGCTGTTTTATTTTCCAGGTAAAGGATCAAAGAGCACGTTTCATCTTCAAAGTCTCTTTGATCTGGATTGATTTTAGCCATGCAAGGAGAACTCTTAAAATAGTGCAGGAGGGATGATGCAAACCTCTCCCACGGTAGCTAAGGAGTAGATGCCCTTTTTAAAAAAACAAAATGTAGCATTGCTGTAATCTGAGCAACTTTGTTGAAATGGAAAAATATGAGATGGCCTCTCCCTAGTAAGACATTTTATCAGGTGTCCTAGGAACTGGGGTTACTGCGGCAAATAACATACTGGGGTGGAAATAGAAATGGTGTCTGCTCATCTCCTGTGGGGGGGACCATCCCCCCTTCCAGTAACTGCAGCTAAATTTCTGCACTCTTTCCTACCTGGCTGCTGTTTCATGTCCGTGTAAATTCAAGCCCTGTTATAGAGAAGGCATTGGAGGAGTTAAGAATTTCTCCCACGACAGGTAAAACTGTAAATGAATTAGTATATGAATATCTTCTTAAATAGAAATGTGTTTTTGTACAACCACATAAAATACCTTTTTCTCTTATTGGAGGTGAGCGTTCAGACCCAGAGCTAAGCCTTACTGCCAAGAGTACCAATGTCAGCATCATGCTGACATTAAGAAAGGACTCAAAACCAATTCGGTGTGACATGAGAACCTGAGGCCTTCTGTGGGATGGCCACATTTCTGATGGGAAAATGAAGGTAAGACAGACAGCCACTCCACTGCCTGCACTTAGAGATTCGGGGCGTCACTGTAAGAGCTCAGGGCAAATAACACTTAGACTACAGCTAGAAGTAGCAAAGATTAGAAATATACAAATAGCAAATGCTGCTGAGGATGCGGGGGGGGGGGGGGAAGGAACCCTGCTACACTGTTGGTGGAATGTAAATTAGCGCAACCACTGTGGAAGGCAGTGTAGAAATGCCTCAAAAACTACAAGTAGCCCCTCACTGTGGTCTAGTAATGCCACTCTTGGGCATTTATCCAGAAAGGTACAAGCCGGGATGAGATTGCAAGTTCATTGTCCACAATACTCAAGTTATGGAAACAACCCAGACATCCTGACAAATGGATCAAGAAAATCGTATACATATACATGTTGTTCATCTATCAGGAAGAATAATATTATTCCCTTGCAGGGAAATAGATAGACCTGAAAAAATTATGTTGCGTGAAGCAAATGAGACTCAGAGGTAAAAGGTGCATGTCCTGTGTCATACGAGGAAGCCGTTGTACCTTTTCTCTTTCCTTGAGAGCTTAGGCCCTCTCCCTCCTGCCCACGCGAGAAACAGCCAGTCCTTAGCCTTCTGCCCCTGCCCTCGGGCAGGACAGCAAATGACTGTGCGTTTTAGAGAAAGTCACGTAGTCCAGCTCTGGAGGCTGATGTCCTCCTGCAGCTTAGCCCAGGTTAGACTGCGGCTGATGTATAAAGAGTCTCCTTACGGGATAACAGGGTGAACTGCCAGGAATCTCCACATGTGTCCAGTGAGGTTTTCCAAGACATGGACATCATTAGGGATTTAGATGGAAACTAACACTGGTTCAAGGTTGCGGAAGCGAGAGCGGAGTCTCAGACGGCCACGTAGGAAAGCTCAGCACTGAACATGAGAAGCGATGTGGGTCACCCCTATGGACACAGCCCGGCCCTGAGTCCACACTGCCCGTGGGCGGGGATGAGGAGAGGCTCATGTCACACGGTGTGTAGGGAGCAGGTGACAAAGGTGCCACAGACAGAGGCTGCCTGGCGGGGAGCACAGAGACACCCTGACATCGTGCTCACATGCTCGGCTGCAGAAGGGAATACGTTTCTTTTCTATCTTTGAATCTGTTGGCACCATGTCTGTGGTTCACGATGCCATAGGAAAATACAAGTGTTTCCTTCATCTACTGTTATGGTGAAGGGCATTTCTAGATTGGGATTTGTTTCCCTAAGCACCAAAATCATTCGTCATCATCATATATGACAATGACTATCCTCAGTTGGAAGTTACATGGTCGGAAATGTGGCTTAGTGGTACAGTGCTTGCATGAAGCCCTGGGTTCCATTCCTCAGTACCACATAAACCAAAAAAGCCAGAAATGGTGCTGTGGCTCAAGTGGTAAAGAAGCTCAGGAACAGTGCCCAGGCCCTGAGTTCAAGGCCCAGGACTGGCCAAAGAGAGAGAGAGAGAGAGAGAGAGATAGAGAGAGAGACAGAGACAGAGAGAGAGACAGAGACAGACAGAGACAGAGACAGAAATGAAGAAGGGAGGGAGGGAGGGAAAAAGAAAGAAAGGAAAAAGTAATAAGAGTTTGGGAATAAGATCTGGGCACTACTAAGAATCACAGACGGGGCTGGGGATATGGCCTAGTGGCAAGAGTGCCTGCCTCGTATACATGAGGCCCTGGGTTCAATTCCCCAGCACCACATATACAGAAAACGGCCAGAAGTGGTGCTGTGGCTCAAGTGGCAGAGTGCTAGCCTTGAGCAAAAGGAAGCCAGGGACAGTGCTCAGGCCCTGAGTCCAAGGCCCAGGACTGGCCAAAAAAAAAAAAAAATCACAGAGATGTTTATAGGCCATCTACCATGAGCAAATTTAATCTCAGAATTATGAGTAGGAGATAATCCAAAAGAAATATTCCATTGGCCCAATTAAAGGTATGGAATGGAGACAATTGATTTAGACAGATGTGTGATATAAGAGAGTCTTTGACATCTATCTCTCCATCTGTTTAGGCATCTTCCTATCATTTATATTTGTGTTATTTATCATCCATCAGATTTAGTATTACTATAGCTATCTACCTACTTACCCTTTCTTCTATTGTGCAGGTTCTGGGTCTTGAACTCAGGGCCTGGGCACAGTCCCTGAGCTTCTTTAGCTCAAGGCTAGTGCTCTACCATTTGAGCCACAGTGCCATTTCCAGCCTTTTCTTAGTTGTTTGTTGGAGATAAGTCCCATAGACTTTCCTGCCCAGACTTGCTTCGAACCATGACCCTCAGATCTCAGCCTCCTGAGTAGCTAGGATTACAGACTGAGCCACCACTGCCTAGCTCTACTTAGCCATTTTTTTCTATTACTCCTTCCACTCCTTCTTCCCTCCTCTCTTCCTTCTTCCTTCTTCTTTCCCTCTCTTCTCCTTCTCCTTATGTCCTTCCTTCCCTTCTTTCTTCTTTACCTCTCTTCTGCCCTCCTTCCACTATTCCTCCTCCTCCTCCTCCTTATCTGCCTGTCTGTCATCTGTCTGTACCTCTCTTTTTCATCTCAGTGATTTGGTCAGAGTCAACTGCCTGAGATGAAGCTACTGGTCTGTGAATAATCTTTGCTGTTTCCTTTTTAAGAGAGATACAAGATGGCTTTATGAAAATTGCCTTCCCACAAAATTATTTTTAAGAATAAACCAAGCCAGGCACCAGGGGCTCATGCTTGTAGTCCTAACTACTCAGGAGGCTGAGATCTAAGGATTGTGGTTCAAATCCAGCCGAGGCAGGAAAGTCCAGAGACACTTCTCTCCAATCAACCACCAAAAAACTGGAAGTGATGTTGTAGCTCAAGTGGTAGAGTGCTTGCCTTGAGCTAAAAGCTCAGGAACCGTACCCAGGCCCAGAGTTCAAGCCCCATGACCAACCAAAAATTAATAATAATAAATAAAATAAACCAAGAAGCCCTCGACACTGGCCAGAACAAATTATTTATTTTTATTGAAGTGTCTATTCACCAGCAAGTGCCAGCGTGAAAAGAAGCGAAGGGGTTGGACCTCTGGGGTCCGGCCGCGTGTTTGCAGTCACTCATAGTCGCCCCGCCCACAGGGCTGGATGGTCACGCAGCACTTCAGGCCTCTCTGGCAGAGGCCCGTGAGCTCTTCGTTTTTGTAGCAATAATTCCCGCATCTTCCGTTAAGCTTGAGGCACTTCTCATCAAAAAAGGCGTTCTTGGCTGCACAAGGAAGGAGGTGTTAGGGGTTAGCTGAGGTCTGCTCATTCTGAAGCATGTGCAGTTACACGGCAGGAAATATGGCATCTAGGATGGTTTCTCGAGAGCTGTTCTAGCCCCTTCTCCCTGCCAGCAGGTGCAGTGAGGGGGGGTGTTTTCTATGTGGCATTAGTTAAAGACCAAGATGAATTGCTTCCTCTTTGAACATTTATTAAGCAGTCTGGAAATAGCTGCTAATACCCTTTCATCCAAATCTATTGGGCGATTTACCAGTGTGTTCCTGTATACACTGAGAGTAAGGAACTGCCCTGGGATTCACATAGAGCAAGATCTGAAGCTAAGGAAAGTAGTCAGGCTAGCGTAAAGAGGGAGTGTGTGTGTGTGTGTGTGTGTGTGTGTGTTTTGTGGGTGTGTTCGCTTGTGCACATGTGTCTGTGTGAAAGATTTTACTGGGGTAGATCCTGAAAAGACTGCTTGGAAAGGCTGGGACCAATTTCTCCTCCGCATTTCCTTAAAACGTGGATTGCAGAAGACACACACTTCAGATCAGAAGGGGGTGGTGGTGTTGGAACTGACTCCCTAAGACTTGTCACTTATTTCAGATAGAATTCCAGTTCTGAATTTAGCACTTTATCAGTAGCAATTGTAAGAGCAGCCTGCTTTCAGCTACGGAGAACATCGAATGTCAACACGTGAAACACCTAATTCACATCTGTGCAAATCTTACAGCCAGGTAGGTAAGTGCTGTCATGTGTTCCTGCATGAGCTGGCATTGGCCTGTCTAGCTTAGGAAGTGTCTGTGCCTTCCTGAGCCCCTGTGACCGCAGACTCCTAGTGGAGCATGAGAGACTCCTGTGCAGAGACTCTGCGTGTGTGCACGTGTGGGCATATGTCAGGTAAAAAGGTTGGCTTCATTTTGTATATGTAACATCATATAATCTTGTATTGAATAAGATTTAAAAATAAAAAGACCTCTGACAACTCTCATGAGAGCCAGCAGAGCCAGCAGAGTCCATTTGTCATGAATTCTGAAGTTCCCGATCCCCAGATTCTAACACAGACTCTCTTCACATGGGAACATGAAGCGAGCAGCTCGTGTGAACATTCTGTGCAATGCACATGGGTTGAACCAGCACAAGCGCGTGGAGCGGATCTGGCAACCCTGGGGTCTGGGAAGCCCTTCCTTCAGCTCCCTGGGACCCAGCATGGATCTGGAATGCACCTTGCCATCGAGAAGGACACACAGGGCCTCCGAGTGTCCCAGGAGGTGAATCCTGACTCCCACTGTGCCTCTCCCTGCACCGAGGCAGCACGGGCCCCGTCCGGGGTACTCATGCCTGGGCTTCACTATGCTGACCCGTAGGACTTGGAGAAGATGCCGAGCCCCCCTCAAGTCGTGTGTCTATAAATATTTAGAAGAGGGGGAGGGGGCAGTGGGGAATGAGGGAGGGGTCACAAACAGTACAAGAAATGTATCCAAAGCCTAACGTATGAATCTGTAACTGCTCTGTATATCAGTCTGACAATAAAAATGTAAAAAATATTCATAAGATGGGCCTGCCGTGAACATTTTTTCCCTCTGAGAATCATTAAATATGAAGTAGAGAAGAGATTTCCTTCAAGGCGCTGACTCTGGACAACAAATGCATTGCATTGTGTGGGGTTCTTATTGTAGTATTCAGCTTTATGGGATAGGATTGAAGGGTGACAAGGTACATCGTGCCATTTCTCCAGAGTCCGTGGGGGACATGAATCCTCCAGATACCCCTCCACCCCCCAGTCTATCTGTCTGTCTCTCTCTCTCTCTGTTTCTCTCTCCCTCCCTCCCTCCTTCCCTCTCTCTCCCTATTCCCTTCATATTATATACCGCAGATTTTCTCATTTTCCCCTTGATTTTACCGCTGGCTTTTCCCTTGACTTTACTTTGTTCACCTGGTTTGTTAGGAAGCACGAGAACCGTAGCCGAAGGGCTTCTGGGCCGGCATCCTTCCATCCGTGCACGCTGCTGACAAGCTTTCCTGGGTTGCAGTGGGCGACCGCAGGGTGGATGGGAGATTCACCGGAGGGCACTGCCTTCTGCAGCAAGCGCTCCCCACGCCCCCACCAGAGCAGAGGGGCCTCTGCGTCCCAGCCCCGATGGTGCCCAGTGCCTGCACTGCGAGCGCCACCCCCCTGATGGCCTTCGCCGTGAAGACCCCCGTTTACCTGGGGCCAGAAGCAGGAGCACAGCTGAGAGGAAGAGGAAAGTCTTCATGGCCAGAGACGCGCGCGCGGGGTGTCAGCACCATGGCCCTGGGGAGAGGCCAGCGACACCCACATTTATGCCTTCCTCCAGACGAATGATCTTGTGTGTGTAACGTGAATGGCATCTTGATCAGCGAGGCTTGTCACACGGGAGCGCGTTTCCAAGCTCTGCCACGCAAAGCCCAGAATCCTCAATGGGCGCCAGCCGGCAAGTTAATTTTCTGACTCTGGAAATCTGCCAAGAAGGAAGAGGGGCGTGGGGAACAGCCTGGGGTGGACACCCATGTCTGGGTGGGTATGTACTCTGCGAGGAACACTAAATCAGTAAGGAAACATCTAGCTGTGATAGCTTGGGGCCATCTCCACTGTGCTCCTGGTGGGGCCGTGTGTGTGGTTCGTGTAATTACAAACACTGCACTGAGTCCTTCTGAGAAGGCTGAGTGCCTCGTGGCCCGATGGAGGCAGAATTCCAGTCAACCTTTTTATAAGTTTTATTGCTATTATAAAGAGGTTACCGTTACATAAGTCAGGTAGAGAGTGCATTTCTTTTGGGACAATGTCACCCCTTCCCTTGCTCTCTCCCTGTGCTTCCTTCCCATCCCCACCCACAAGCGGTGCACTTCATTTTCAACATAGTGTTCAGTGAGGGCCACTGCCCCATTCACCCACATTGTCCCTCCATTCCTATGCCCCCTCCTTCCTCTCCTAAAGACAGGTAAATTACACAACAGAACAAAAAGCAGAGAAAACAAAAACAGCAAAAAAGAAAAAAAAACCCTCGTGTTTTCGTTGCCTGGAGTTCATTTTGATGCATATATTATTTTGTATGATCGGAGGCATGTGCAGTTGTTCCTTTCTGTTCTTCCCCTACAACCACCTTGCACCCTTGTGAGCATATTGTGCATATGCCATTTTCTTGCATTGCTATTCTTTCCTAAACCTGCTGTGTTCTGAATTTTAGGAAGTGAGGCCGGACTTGAGTCTTCCCAGTCATTTCCAGGAGGTGAGTTCCGTTGGTTAAATGTATGTTCTTCTTGGGAACTCTGCCCATGCTATGTATGTCTGATGAGGCAAAGAAGGAAAGCAGTAGAGGAAACACAATGGACTGAATCACAGCCCACTAACGCCCGTCCTCTCTTACCCTCGCTGACAGAATCGTATTTGGATTGTTCCATTTACATAGAAATCTTTGTTGTGGGAACCTAGTCCTGGCCATTGGGACTGGGCATCACTGGCTTTCCCCATTCGATGACAGCCCAGAGCTTCAGGCTTCCTATGTGCCAGCTAATGAGAGCGGCCACAGGACACGCCAGCATAGCTGATTCTCACAATCTCAATCTGATGTGGCCCAGCAGGCTGCTTGCCTCTGGTTCACCCAGAATCCGCTGAAGGCTTGAAGATAGTTCAAGGAGAACTCATTATTACAGAAAACTATTCATAATGAGTAGCTACAGCCTCCCCACCCCGCACCCTGCTTTTGTGCCAATCTTGGGGTTTGAACTCTGGGCCTGGGTGCTGTCCCTGGCCTCCTTTTTTTGTTCAAGGATGGCACTCTACCACTAGGGCTCCACTTCTGGCTCTTTCTGTGATTAATTGGAGATAAGAGTCTCACATACTTCCTTCCCCTGGTTGGTCCTCCGATCTCAGCCTCCGGAGTAGCTGGGATTACAGGCATCAGCCACAAACTTTACTTTGTGGAGATCTGTTTTACAGGAGGAGAGCACTTTGTAGACAGAATGGAAGCAAATATTCTCGGGTAACTGCAAATCTTTTGGAAATATTACAAGTACTCCTAATAAACTTCCATCAATGTTCCAGGTACTCTTGTATCTGTATGTGCACCTTGCCATTTAACCTTCAAAACACCCTTATAGGTAGGTGCTATTATAACCTGAATGTCATATGTCACTTGTTTTGACCAGTAAACAAATTTAAAAATGAAGAAGAATATTTCTAGAATGTCCTTGGGACAAATAAGCAAGTTGTGACAAACGATTTACTGAGAATGTGCTTATTACTAGGTCCAAACAGGAATTGAGTCTAAAATTCTTAATGACATTTCCAAGAATCTTCTCATGTTACTTTGTTTATTTGTTTTGTTTTTGTTACCAGGAGTGGGGCTTGGAATCAGGGCCTGAGCACTGTGCCTGGCTTCTTTTTGCTCAAGGCCAGCAGTCTACATCTTGAGCCACAGCGTCACTTCTGGCTTTTTTTTCTATCTATGTGGTGCTGAGGAAGAGAACCCAAGGCTTCATGTATACGAGGCGAGCACTTTACCACTAGGCCACATTCCCAGCCCCTCTTCTCAATGTTATATGATATTCCTCTTATTTTGTTCTAGCAAGCATCCCGTCCCGTCTAGTAGGTATTTTTGTAGTCTTGTAGTTTGTCTACCTGACACATAGACTTTTGGCCTATGCAAGATCAAAATACAGAGCAGAAATTGGGACTACTCTTGCTTATAATTCTACCCAAATGCATACTGCAAAGGAAAGGCAATCTTTAAAAAACAACAACTCTGGACTACTATGATATTTCCATGCATGTATATAAAATTGTTAGATCAAATTCAACCCTACTATTATTTTCTCCCCTCACCACCCTCTTAAGACAATGTAATAATTTAATAGGTTTTGTTATTCTAGTTTCATTCATGTGTATGAAGTACTTTGCACAATCAACATACGCTAATCCAAAATGGAGAAGAAAAATCTGGATTGGCTCTTGAACCTACTTGCACATCCAAGCCCTCTCCATTCTTTTGGATTTCCACACATTCCCCCTCCCCAACAGACTGCCCGCAAAGGTATCTCAGCTGCTTCTTCTTGGCCCAGGTGAGTTCGCTGCGTGTGAGACTTGCAGACTCGGTCGGGGTAAATGCAGGAAGTCGTGCATGGAGGATGAGACAGTGGCTGGAAATTGCAAGTTGAACATTTTCTGTGGCGGACGGAGGATCTGACTTATCGGGCTGTCCCTCTTCCAGCCCAAGAGCTGGGGGTGGACAGATCTCCAAGGAAGAACAAGAGAAGACAAGACATCTGCTTCCCAGATCACTCGTGGCTTTTCTGGATCAACCTCATTTCATTCTCTGCTTGTGTTTGTTTCTTTGTCCACTTTTGGTTTTTGTGATATCTCTTTCAAAATCAAGACATGAGTAAATACCTAATGATAATTCAGAGACTGCTGTATGTTTATAGAGCATTTTATAATTTATTCTTTTGTAATACTTTTCCCGGCTGTCTCAAGGTTGCCTATGAGAGTAGGTATTATTATCTCCATTTCTATTGAAAGACATTGAGACCGAGGAGGTTGCTTTTTACTTAGAACTATAGTGGGCAGCCAAAGAATGATGTGCACACCACTGTCATTTTCCCTGTATCTATCTGCATGTACCATTTATTATAGAATGAAGATAGAGACAGCAGTGGCATCACCTCTATGTTACTGGACTTAAAAATGTTACAGGGGGCTGGGGATACGGCCTAGCAGCAAAGACTGCTGGTCTCATATACATGAGGCCCTGGGTTCAATTCCCCAGCACCACATATACGGAAAACAGCGAGAAGTGGTGCAGTGGCTCAAGTGGTAGACTGCTAGCCTTGAGCAAAAGGAAGCCGGGGACAGTGCTCAGGCCCTGAGTTCCAGTCCCAGGACAGGCAAAAACATAAATAAATTGTTACAGGACACAGAAAATTCCTTTAATCCACGTGATTTCTCTTACAGTAATATATGGCCATTTATCGATTCCAGTATTGATAGTATGTCTAACAAACAACCCCATGCACTCTGTTAATGTCTGTGACACTGATTTTACATTTCTCCTCTTCCTTTTAAAGAAAATGGCTAGGTAGTAATTTAAAATACTTGTCACTGAATGTAAACAAATGATGTGTTACCTTTGCTACTTGAAGGAATGTTTTGTCACTTCTCAAAATAAAGGTCAACATGGTCAGTCAGAGAACTCAAACTTGATCTCTCAGTTTTAAAATCATTTATATTTTATGTGTCCCAATGTGTTTCTTTTGTTTTTAGGGGGACAGGGTCATGAGACTTGAACTCTAGGCCTGGGAACTGTCCCTGAGCTCCTTAGCTCAAGGCTAGTGCTGTATCACTTGAACCACAGTGCCGCTTCTGTTTTTTCTTTTTTTTTTTTTCTGGTGGGTAATTCGAGAAAAGTCTCACAGACTTTCCTTCCTGGGCTAGCTTTGAACTGTGATCCTCAGATCTCAGCTAGGATGATAGGTGTCAGCCACCAGTGCCCAGCCCAATTCATCTCTTACTACTTCACTTAGGAAAACAATTGTTTCTTAGGTAGGATTATATCTTACTCTGTTTGGGGAAGTAAAACAAAAAGCATACACGACCATTTTATTTATCCTAGTTTTGTACGCAGGAAGTCAACAGTCAAGGCACCCGCACATCTGGTATCCAGTGGAGATTTCACCATGCATCATGGAGACACGGTCCTGTCTCATGTGTCCTGACAGAGTAGCCTTGTTATTTCACTTTCTCCAAGTACTTTGCCATGCTTCTCGAGTTCAGGAAGGCAGTCAATAAAATGTCTGATGGCAAAGTGGTTAAACGGGAGAAAGGATGGACTCAGGGTATGTCCCCCGGGGGCCCATCATCGCCCGCAGGAGTCAAGTCCCGCCAGAACTGCCACTTACAAGCACATCTCCTTCCTTCTTACCATTCCAGCCATGACTGTGGACAGGGATTCCTCATGGCTCTCGATTGTCATCTTCAGTTCTTCATTGGCTGTTTAGATTATTCTTGTGGAACTAATGTGGGAACTCTTCACTCCTGGTCTGTGATTCAACTTTTAATTTGAGTCTATTATCTTATAGGCGGTCAACTGCTTGTCCAGACATATCTAAAATGTAACTCTCATGCAACCTGGACTATTCCTTTCATTTATGAACCTCAGGGAAGTGAGCACTTGATCTTATGTGTTCATAGCTGTGAAATTACCTACTTGTGGATGTTTGTCCTGCCCAGGTCTCCACAGAAAGGATAATGCTGCTGGCTGAGGAGCATCGTGAAGCTGAGATGTCTTCTACTCATTCTAACTATTACACTTATGTTTTTATAAAAATTATACTTGTTAAAGATTCTCTTATTGGCATCTCCTGTGTGTGTCTCAGAGTGGTTCAGAGGTGAAGGTCATGGTTGTGTTGTGGTACTGTCTGACCTCCTGCCACATCTCGAGACAGAGGTTTACAGATGGAGCAGTTCCTCCTGTGGATGGTCAGCTCATCACACACTGCCCTTCCCTGACTCTCTCTTTCCTTCCTCTTCTCCTTCTAAGTCTTTCCCATCTAATGTCCTCTTCTTTCCTATGAAGCTCCCAGAGATACTCAGTTTTATGTACACACAAACACATACACATACACACACACACTCACACACTAGAAAATATATACTAATTCCTCATTACTTGAAAATTCATCTCTTTTGGTTTCAACATTGTGTAAAGGCATTTTAAGATTCCTTAAAAAATCTAAGACATCTACCCTAAATTCACCATTTATCCCAAAGGATAAAATTCAGGATAGGGGAAAGCCACTTGCACAACCATGTTCATTGCTGCACTATTCACAATAGGGTGAAAGGTATGAAAACAGCCAACATGCCCTTCAGGGGATGAATGGATCAAGGAAGCATGGTCTCTGGTGTGGCACATCATACTTCTAATCCCAGTCATTCAGGAGACAAAGATCTGAGGATCACAGTTCAGATCCAGCCCAACTAGAAAAGTATGTGAGACTGTTATGTGGAAGTTAGATCCAAATGATAAATATTTGTGTAAACATATACAAGGTCATATGCACACAGACACCAGCCTATGAACTGAAGTATGGTGTATCCAGGGCAGAAGTCAAATGGCATAGCCCTTCTGAACAACTTACTTATATTCTAACAAAATCAATAGCAGCAAGCTGGTTCTTCAGGTACGCGCATGGGGAGGCCAAGGATGGGAGTAAACAAATGAAGAGAAGAAGCAGGGAAAATTCAGCCATGATATCCAATGCATTCCCTATGAAACTAGGAAAATTGAATGGAGGGGTGAGGTTGGGGCAGATAGGGGACAATGAAGAGGGGGGTGATATCAATCAAGATACAATGAACTCATGAACTGACATATTGACTTGTAAGCCCTTTGTACAGTACTTGAAGATAATAAAGTTCTAATTAAAAAAAACAATAATGACAACAAAAGAAAAAGAATGGGAACAAAATGTCTTTGGAAATGTGTGCTGTGTGATTTGGCTTTATCTTTCCAAGATGGAAGTGCACGAAACGCTCTTGTGCCGAGTTTTAGGAAATGGCTTTCCAGAAGGCTTCTTAGAAAATTCAACATACAGTGCTTACGTCCAACTCACCAGAAAAGTATCCACGGGAGAATGCTATTGGTGGAATCTCCTTGATCATAAGTAAAGAAACCTCCAATTAGATGCTTGAAATATAGGAAAATGTTGGCTTATAATGTGATCCATAAAATATCTTAGCTTTGCACCAACTTTGATAATGATTTTCCTTCAGTGATATAACTGGTCGTGAGTTTCTAGAGACAGCTTTCAGCAGTAAATCAAGTAGCATCTCCTGTTGAAAATCACGGGTATAAGAAGTACATGGGAGAAAAATTAGAGGAGGCAAAATGCTTGTCTCTATGGAATTCAGTATTTATTTGAGAAAATTCATCATTACATATTGTAATACTTAAGTAATTTTGCTAGGCACTAGTTAACAAATGACAAATGAAACTCTAAGGAGTGTAAGCTATGTGTAAAATCTGGAGGTAGAAAGAAAAGGGCCGTATGGGAGCAATGATTCTTGAAATGGACTTTAAGCAAAAACAAACCAAAACAGGAGAAGTCTAGGCAGAGACACAGAATAGCGTATTCCCGCCTAGAAGGCAGTGTTCTTCTCGACCTTGCACTCTCATAAATGCTACTTATTTAACCCCTGCCCTGCTAGCCCACTCACTATTCAAGTCTTTGCCTCTAATTGCTTCAAGTTAATTATCCTATTATTTCTGCTGGTGAGAAAAAAAAAATGGATTCTAAGAGAAAACCATTCAGTAAGTTTTAAAGGTATGAATATGTAAAACAATACACCAATTCTCTAATGCAGCATAAATTTCATAGAAGATACAAAGCATAAAGAAAAGCCACAGAAATGAGAGCTTGGTTCAACCTAAGAGTTGCAGAAAGTTGTCCTGAGGAGTGGTATTCACAGTGACCTTTTGAAAGCAAGGACCAAGCACTAAAGGTCGGCCCAAGATGGGTGTCTGCATGCTTGAAGCCCTCGCTTAGAACATCAGGGACTAGGGCTGGGGATATGGCCTAGTGGCAAGAGTGCCTGCCTCATATACATGAGGCCCTGGGTTCGATTCCCCAGCACCACATATACAGAAAATGGCCCGAAGTGGCGCTGTGGCTCAGGTGGCAGAGTGCTAGCCTTGAGCAAAAAGAAGCCAGGGACAGTGCTCAGGCCCTGAGTCCAAGCCCCAGGACTGGCAAAAAAAAAAAAAAATTTGTTGGAAGGCAATGTTCACAAAGCCATTTTACACCGCGACTAAATATCTGCCTGTGGGCTGGGAATATGGCCTAGTGGCAAGAGTGCTTGCCTCACATACATGAAGCCCTGGGTTCGATTCCCCAGCACCACATATATAGAAAACAGCCAGAAGTGGCGCTGTGGCTCAAGTGGCAGAGTGCTAGCCTTGAGCAAAAAGAAGCCAGGGACAGTGCTCAGGCCCTGAGTCCAAGGCCCAGGACTGGCAAAAAAAAATAAAAATAAGTAAATATCTGCCTGTAGTCTCTTTCTACAGATGGGAGACAGTGGGTTAAGGTAAGAGGAAGACATTTGGGGCTGTCTTCTCCACCCGTTCCTTACATGACTACAGATTATGTGGAGAAGTAGGTGTTGAATCACATGCTTTCTTCAAAACTGAGCAATGTGTGTTTGATAGTAATCCAGTAAGAACCAGCACTGGACCACTCGTTATGGTCGCCACTGCCCTGATGATCCGAGAGGCTCAGAGCTGGGACTACATCTGATGATCGAGAGCAGCGCAAACCACCTGGGTTGGAATCTTAATTCTGATCCTCACAAGCTGAACTTTGGGCTGCAACTTTGGGCTTGAACTCAGGGCCTGAGCACTGTCCCTGGCTTCTTTTTGCTCAAGGCTAGCACTCTGCCACTTGAGCCACAGCGCAACCTCTGGCCATTTTCTGTATATGTGGTGCTGGGGAATTGAACCCAGGGCCTCATGTGTAAGAGGCAAGCACTTTTCCCACTAGGCCATATCCCCAGCCCTTAGTCGACATTTTTATGGTATTTAAAATGGAATGATAAGACAGGCCTTCATCAAGAATTGGCCTTGAGTGAATTTTAAATTTCTACTGGGGAGGGGAGCTTTAACTCTGGGCCGGAGTGCTGTCCCTGGCTCTTCAACTCAATGCTAGTGCTCTACCACTTGAGCCACAGTGCCACTTCCAGTTTTCTGGTGACTAATTGTAAAGAGTATCTGGGACATACCTACCTTGGCTGGCTTTGAACCTCAATCCTCATATCTCAGCCTCCTGAGTATCTAGGATTACAGGTAAGAGCCACGGTGCACAGCCAATTTTTAGATGTGTACATATTAGCCTAAATGTTCACAGATTTTCTGATGCTTAGCAAAATCTTTTTTTTTTTTTTGGTACATAATGGGGCTTGAACTAAGGGCTTTGGCACTGTCCCTTGAGCTCTTTTGCTCCCAGGCTAGTTCTCTACCACTCTGAGCCACTGCCCAACTTGGGGGTTTTCAGTGGTATAATGGAGATAGCGCCTCAAGGACTTTCCTGCCTGGGATGTCTTTGAACCTCTATCCTCATATTTCAGCCTCTTAAGCTAGGATTAGGGGCTAGGAATGTGGCTTGGCGGCAGAGTGCAAAGCCCTGGGTTCGATCCCTCAGCACCACATGAATAGAAAAAGCCAGAAGTGGCACTGCGGCTCAAAAGGTAGAGTGCTAGCCTTGAGCACAAGGAAGCTTAGGGACAGTGCTCAGGCCCTGAGTTAAGGACAAGGACTGGCAACAAGAAAAATGAATAACAGCTAGGATTACAAGTGTGAGACACTGGCATCCACCTCAAAATTTATCCCTTTGACTTGATGTCTCCAACTCAGGTGAATTTATTATACTACAGCTGAAACCAGGGACTCACCAATACAATACCTGTAATTCAGAAGAACATTTCAAGACCCAGACACAGTCAGCCTCTGGGAAAGGTACTTGCTTACATCCACTCAACTTTTGTAAATATACGGGTTCTGTTGGTCTGCCCGTGGGGAGGGTGGAGTGTTCTGTTCCAGTCTTGTGCACAGCCCAGCGAAGTGGCAGCTTGCTGAGTCTGAGGAGGACTTGAGCACGACTCTCTGGCCCTTCCTGCATCTTCATCTCTGCTTCTCTCGCTGACACTTGCTGAGCAGCAGAGTTTTGGACAATATGAGCTTTAGCTAAGAACAGAGAGCCCAGCCCCCACTCCAAACTCGCTAACTCCTCCAATGCCACATTGAGAGATTGGTGGCCACTCTTCCCGAGACATCCCCCCGTCTGCCCCACCTCATCCCCCTATCTCTTCCCTTCTCAACCACCAGACACTCCGTGCTCATCAGCAAGGCACCCACTGCTAATTGGATTCCAGCTTTTGTAAACCTTTTCCACCTTGGTGTTGATTTCCATCACTGTAATAAAAATTCCAGACACAGACAATTTAAGGGACAAAGGATTTATTTTGATTCATTACTTCAAAGGATTCTGCTCTCCATTCCTGAGACCCATGCAATGCACACAACATGACCACAGGGGGAATATGGAGCAGAGAATTACCACACCTCCTAGCAGCCAGGAAGGAGGCTGAGGGAGACACTGAAAATGACAGAGAGAAGGGAGGGAGGAGAGCGGAGGGGGAGGGAGGAGGAGAGGAGGGAAGAGGGGGGAGAGCAGAAGAGATTCCTGGGAGAGCCTTCAAGGACAAACCCAAAATGACCTGTTTCCTCCACCCAGGAGTCTACAAGTGTTCCACAACAGCCCAGTCCACTGGGGACAAAGTTTTAAAAGCAGGAGTCTACTGGGAATATTCCATTATCCAAACACAAAAACATGAATATATTCTATTAAGCAAATTAAAAACACACTAGATAAGCAGGCACTTGTGAAAAGTTCAGGGTCTGTGTGTTGGGCCTGAGCTTCTTTGCTCAAGGCTAGCACTCTACGCCTTGAGCCATATTTCCACAGCTGACTTTGGGGGAGTCAGTAAGAGTCTCATAGACTTCCTGCCTGGGCTGGCTTCAAACAATTGTCTTCTGTTCTCAGCCTCCTAACAAGCTGGGATTACGTATCTGGGACACATGGGCCAGGCACTTTTGAGGTGAATGATACATGTTTCCATATATTTTATGTAAGTTATCAGGGCTATCATGATGATTTGACTTAGAGGAGCTCCTACCATTACTCTGCCCAAAGGAGATATTTAAGGACAAACATTAGGAGGATTCTGAGGGCCTGACCAACAGACACCAATGTACTGAGGAGGACCCAGGAGCCCCAAATGCCTTAGGCTGCATACCCAGGCACTCACCTGTGACATAGTTGTAGCATTGCTAGACACTTGGGAAGGAGACAAAACCATGTGCTGTGTTTCTCAGCATGTTTTTTTTTTTTTTGCCATTCCTGGGGCTTGAACTCAGGGCCTGAGCACTGTCCCTAGCTTTTTACTCAAGGCTAGCACTCTGCCACTTGAGCTACAGCACCACTTCTGGCCGTTTTCTGTGTATGTGGTGCTGGGGAATAGAACCCAGGACTTCATGTATACAAGGCAAGCACTCTTCCCACTAGGCCATATTCCCAGCCCATTCTCAGCACATTTGGAGATTTCTGCTAATCCCACTAGGCCATATTCCCAGCCCATTCTCAGCACATTTGGAGATTTCTGCTAAAGTGAAGAAGTTGGAAATTATCTCAGTGGAAAGGATATTGAAGGAAGGGATGGCCCAAACTATGGGCTGAATATCTTCCCACCTATCAAGGAGTTCAGATCCAATGTTCTGGTTTAAACTTCATGATAAAAAGTAGAACAAAATAAATGTCAGATCTTCTCAAACTAGTCTCTCAATTATTTGAAATCTGTATTCCTAATTTTATCTGCAAATTAGGTTCTGTCTGGTTGACCTTTAGTTTGGATTGCATGTCATCCAGATCTACATGTGATGATTCCTCTTATTAATTTTATGCAATCTCACTATTGTACATATATATTCATACATACATATATATTGTTTAAAGATACTTTGACATCCAATAAAATAAGAAATGACTGCACTTTCTTTTTAAGATCAAGCTTCCTCAGTGAATCTGACTGTTGAAAAATACATTGTTATTCACTCAGATTTTCATCACTCATGACACTAAACATCATATACAATATGGGACATTACATATACCACAAACTTGGCTGTTAAATAAAAAAGCTATCATCATTCATTTAGATGGAATACTTATGAGTTTTTAGAACTTGTCACTAGAGGGTTTTTTGCATGCCATACCTGATGCTTAGATGAATATCAAAATTAGAGACAAATGAGGTATGTAAAGTGACGTGCTCTCCTATTACTTACAAATACATTGCATCCCAGTGCTGGTCACTCATGCCTGTAATCCCAGCAACTCAGGAGGCTGATTATCTGAGGATCAAAATTGAAAGCCAGCCGGGCCAGGTTAAGTTCTCCAGTTCACCTAGAAAGCTGGAATTGGAACTGTGGCATAAGGTTGTAGTGTGCTAGCCTAGAGAAAAAAGAGCTAAAGGATAGTTGACAGCCCTCACACCAAGTTCAATTCAGAACACCAACAACGAACCAAAACACACACATACACACACACACACACCCACAAACATCACAGATGAAAGACTTCTCTATTAAGTATGGATTAGTAGTTTCCTTTCCGCTAAGGCCTTTAGGGTATTTCAAACTAACATTGTAACTACAGACTCCTACATTCCCTACAATCCAAGATTACCCATATACATCTTTAAATGTGTTTTTGCCTAGAGACTGACTGGCCAAACTGAGTTTGGGTCTCTAGGTGGCTTTTCTGGTTCTAGTTCATCATATTTAAATTTACACTAAAGGTTGAGTCATAGTCACCGATCTGGTTATTTTTTTTTAGGAAGATCAAGATGTTGGCATCTGCTAGTGATTTTTTTTTTTTTTGGATTGGGTTTAGGTTACTACTGTATTCCACAGTACACATTTTAACTTTCGCAGTGATGAAAATTATTCTACTCTACATAGCTTAGTAAGTCTAGGAACTTTAACAATACAATAATTTCTTCCATTTCCAACGATATATACATAACTTCGCTTTTTAGTGACGTCTGTTCCCATTTTCACTCATTCCTTCCTTCCATTCCCACCCATGAGTTGCTTAGTTTACGTTCATCAGTGTCCAATCTAGCTGATGGTCCCCTCTGCTCTATTTTTCTTCTTATTTTCTCACATGTTCCACTCATTCTGTGTTCTCTTTTCTTTACTGTATTTTGGTATCTTGAGACCTGTTTACTTTGTTCTATCTCTTTGCATTTTAATTCTTACACCCGTATATCACGGAGATCACAAGCCATTTGTCAATCTGTTTTTGGCTTGTCTCACTCAACATGATTTGTTCTAGTTCCATCCATTTTTCCAGTGGGGGGGTTCCATCCATGTTGGGGGGGGTGTGGCCAGTCCTGGGCCTTGGACTCAGAGCCCTGGCTTCTTTTTGCTCAAGGCTAGCACTCTGCCACTTGAGCCACAACGCCCCTTCTGACCATTTTTTATATATGTGGTGCTGGGGAATGGAACTGAGGGCTTCACGTATCCAACGAAAGCACTCTTCCCACTAGGCGATATCCACAGCCCATAGTCACAGATCTTATGTGCATAATATACGAACAAGATATCATACCCCACACAGCTCTATCTTTTCCTTTTTGTATTCCCACATGACACTGAAGGGCTGACTATAGACAGAAGGATTTCTCACATGAAAATGTTCTTGGGGATCTCATCAATGTGCATCGTTTGAGTCTGTATACGAGTAGTAGATCAATTCACAGCTTTCCCACGAATGACACTCACTGTTTCTCCGCCGTTTGTTCTTTGAGGGAGCCACCCTCCATGATGACTGAAGGCTTTTCTAGAGCTGCGTGTTCTTAGTCTTTCTCGCCCGTGGATATTCAGGCCTAAAGCCTCTCACAAAGATGGTTTGTGTCTAGTACATGTCCTCTGGTGTTGTGTTAGATGAGTTGATTGACTGAAGACTTTCCCACACAGATGAGACTCCTGAGTTCTCCCTCCAGGAGGATTGCTCTCACTTTCTAAGGTTACAGGATGTACCACAACCTTCCACACACAGGTTGCATTGTGTGATTGCTCTCATTTCTTGTCCTTGCAAGGTTCAAATGAGATACTGGATGATTTCATTCCCTGAAAACACGCATCATTTTTTTCTTTAGTATGTGCTTTCATGTGGTGAAAAGGACTGGAGGACAAAGAGAAAACTTTCCCACAGGTGCGACATTCATAGGGTTTCTCTCCAGTGTGTATTCTCTCATGTTTGGCACGAGAAGATTGGGTAGTGAAGGCTTTCCCACAGGTGCGACATTCATAGGGCTTTTCTCCAGTGTGTCTTCTCTCATGTATGGCACGAGATGATGGTGTAGTGAAGGCTTTCCCACAGGTGCGACATTCATAGGGTTTCTCTCCAGTGTGTATTCTCTCATGTTTGTTACGAGAAGAGGGATCAGTGAAGGCTTTCCCACAGGTGCGACATTCATAGGGTTTCTCTCCAGTGTGTGTTCTCTCGTGCATGGTACGTAGATATGGCATATTGAAGGCTTTCCCACAGGTGCGACATTCATAGAGTTTATCTCCAGTGTGTATTCTCTCATGTGCGGCACGAGAAGATTGCAAAATGAAGGCTTTCCCACAGAAGTGACACTCATAGGGCTTCTCTCCAGTGTGTATTCTCTCATGTCTGGCATGATGAGATGACTGACTGAAGGTTTTCCCACAGGTGCGACATTCATAGGGTTTCTCTCCAGTGTGTGTTCTCTCATGTGCGAAAAGAGAAAATTTCACACTGAAAACTTTCCCACAGGTGCGGCATTCATAGGGCTTCTCTCCAGTGTGTATTCTCTCATGTGTGGCACGAGAAGATTGCGTATTGAAGGCTTTGCCACAGGTGCGACATTCATAGGGCTTCTCTCCAGTGTGTGTTCTCTCATGTGCAACACGAGAAGATTGCTCAGTGAAGGCTTTCCCACAGGTGCGACATTCATAGGGTTTCTCTCCAGTGTGTCTTCTCTCATGTATGGCTCGAGATGATGATGTAGTGAAGGCTTTCCCACAGGTGCGACATTCATAGGGTTTCTCTCCAGTGTGTATTCTCTCATGTATGGCACGAGAAGATGTCGCAGTGAAGGCTTTCCCACAGGTGCGACATTCATAGGGCTTCTCTCCAGTGTGTCTTCTCTCATGTATGGCACGAGAAGATGTCGCAGTGAAGGCTTTCCCACAGGTGTGACATTCATAGGGTTTCGCTCCAATGTGCACTATGGTATGTCTCTTAAGGTTACGTGGCTTTTGGAAGGCTTTCCCACAGATGTGACATTCATGCCGTTTCTCTTCAGTGTGGGTAGTGTTATGTGTCTTAAGGTCACTTATCCTTTGCAAGGCTTCCCCACTGGGAGGACAAGCCTGTGCTTTCTCTCTGGCATGTGCTCCTTCCCGATTTCCAAAATGAGACGGCTGAATGCCCACTTCCACCTCACAGAGGGGACCTTCATCTGCCCCTCCTCCAGCGGGCATGTCTTCCTGCTCCCGGAAGTGACTAGGCTGTATGGAGGGGGCAGTAAACAGGTGGCTGTCATCAACTTCCTGGCCAGTGTCTCCTCCATCCTGCCAACTGAGCTCCCTGGGTTGATCGAGTACACGCCCCAGGTCACTATCCTCACACGCTTTGTCTCCATCGTGTGCAGTCCTATGGTGACTGAACTTTGAAGGAACAAAGGCTGTCCTACACAAACTACAACCATGTGATTTTCCTCCAGTGTAAGATAGATTGTGTTTACACCGTTCATTGCTCTCAACAAAGACTTTCGCACATAGACTACAGTCACACTGTCTGTTTTCCTTGAGAGACTTACTGCATTGTCTAATGTCTAAGGAATTCTTCATAATGCCATTGCAATTGAGATGATCTATTTCTTTGTGTTCCAGGTGCTCAGGAGTACGTGAATATTCATGATGGTTCTCTCCCGGGTGTAGGCTAACAGAGGAGATGTCTTCTGCACCCTTTAGCAAACTCTGTATCAATGAAGAGCTGTGAGTCTTCGTTTCTGTGGAGTCATTCCTGTCAACTGATTCTTGCAGAGAAAGAGATTTCTGCTGTGGGAATATGATGAAACATGATCATCAATTGTTCACAGTCATCTCCGAGGCCATTTGTCTACATGTGAATGCTAGACTACGTAGCCTACACATAAAACATATTACAACTGGGCACTGATAGTTTACACCTGTAATCCTAGCTACCCACATGGATGAGATCTGAGGATCATGGTTCAGAGTCATCCAGTTCAGGAAAGTCCATGAGACTCTTACCTCCAAAAAACTCTTCACAAAAAACTGGAAGCGGTGCTGTACTGGAAGTGGTAGAGAGCTAGGCTTGAGCAAAAGAAGCTGAGGGACATTGCCCAGGCCCAGTGTTCAATCCTCAGGACAAGCAAAAACAACAAACTTATTTTTTTCTTCCATATCCCCAGATTGAAAGTGCTAAAGACATGATCCATGCAGGATGTCAACAACAGAACAATCAAATTAATGTCCAGATAGTCTTGTGTGTGTGTGTGTGTGTGTGTGAGAGAGAGAGAGAGAGAGAGAGACAGACAGACAGACAGACAGAGTGAAGGAGAGACAGAGAGAGACAGAAAAAGAGAGAAACAGAAAGAGTACACACATTGTTCAAGGGAGAGACATAGACAGACACATAGATAGGGTAAGATCTTTGGGCTATTTTATATTGCATGTCTGAGTTTACGTTTGTTTTTATTTTTGTTTTTGCTAATCCTGGGGTTTGAACTCAGGGCCTGGGCATTGTCCCTGAGCTTCTATTTGTTGAAGGCTAATGCTCTACCAGTTGAGCCACACCACGAGTTCTGGCTTTTTCTGTTTAAATAGTACTGAGAAATCAAAGCCAGGGCTTCATGTATGCTAGGCAAGCACTCTACCACTAAGCCACATACTCAGACCTGAGATGAAGGTTTTGATATACTGTTATTTTCCTTACAAAATTCAAACTATATGGAGCTTTCATCCAAGAAATTTCCTCAGCTAACGATGAGGCAGGCACTTGCTTTTCCAGCCACTCTTTCTACTGCCAGGTCTTTACTGGTCACGACAGGAGTCACATCCATGTAACTTACCACTGATGGGGTGACGTGGACCTTGCCACTGACTTGCTGTATGTAAAGACGGCCATCTTTGCCATGTGGAATGGAAATGCCTGTAAGAAATGTTTAAAAGCATACCTGCCATGAAACCGGGAGATTTTTGAAAGCACCTTAATCCGCATTTGTGTAGTCATTCAATGAATCAAAGGAAACAATTCTTAGGAAAAGCACCTCCTGTCATATTCACGATCATGAATGACAATTTCTGTCTTCACTGCTGCTTCAAATCAGGATTTGTGTGCTGTTGCTGAGATTTCTGCCTAAAGGCTAGTGCTTTACCACTTGAGCCACAACCCCACTCTCTGCTTTCTTGTGCTTAGTAAGAGTCTCCCAGAGTGCTCCTGTTTGGATGGCATCAAACCACCATCCTCAGATTTCAGCTTTCCTGGGGAGCTACAATTGTAATTGGAAACAGAGTAGCTAAGAGAATACAATATAACTGTAATCTAGATAATTCATTGAATCTCAGGAATCCCACAGTGGCTCCAAATTAGATGAAGATGCTGTTCACGTATCTCCATGTTCACAAGCAATGGGAAATTACAATATATAGTCTAAGGGTGGATTCATAAGTAATCCCTCGGGCTGGGGATATAGCCTAGTGGCAAGAGTGCCTGCCTCGGATACATGAGGCCCTAGGTTCGATTCCCCAGCACCACATATACAGAAAACGGCCAGAAGCGGCGCTGTGGCTCAAGTGGCAGAGTGCTAGCCTTGAGCGGGAAGAAGCCAGGGACAGTACTCAGGCCCTGAGTCCAAGGCCCAGGACTGGCCAAAAAAAAAAAAAAAAAAAAAGAAGTAATACCTCAGTTTTTATTTCTGCCTTAACAAAATACAAGCTACCCTCAAAAGTATATTCTCACAGGCTGAATTCAAGTAAAATTGCAGTGGAAAGAAGCTGAGTGAATGTATATGTACATATATGTGCTTTATTTTGTACATTCACATTGGTAAGTATATATGCACACTGGACTGGTCGCGGTACTCACCAATGGACTCCAGCAGACAGGCAACCTCTGACATCACATCTCTCCACAGCTTCCTCTGTGCTGCGTCCATCAGGTCCCACTCTTTGGGGGTGAAGGTCACAATGACATCTTCAATGTTCAGAGCTTCCTACAACACCCAAGACAGTTCCCATTGGACAGCGCAACAGGGACAAGTTCAACAGACAAGCCTTGAGACGACACCAACTGAGGTAGGTAGAGGGGAGGCCAGGTTTGCACAGAAACCAACGGTTCTGGGCCGGGCTACGGCCTAGTGGCAAGAGTGCTGGCCTCATATACATGAAGCCCTTGGTCCGATTCCCCAGCACCACATATATAGAAAAAAAGCCAGAAGTGGTGCTGTGGCTCAAGTGGCAGAGTGCTAGCCTTGAGCACAAAGAAGCCAGGCATATGCTCAGGCCTGAGTTCAATACTCAGGACTGGACAAAAAAAAGAAACCCACAGTTCTTTAGGGCAACAGCTGGGCCCCCTTAGTTTGAGTGGCCTCAGCGCTGGCCTCACTGCACAGTGCTATGGAGGGGCCGATGAGCAAGGCATACCCCGGAATACTACATGGCCTGTGGAAGAGACAATATGGGGTTACCACATTCCACAGGAACACCTTCCTCTCCTGGGACTGGAACTCGGGTCTTGGGTGCTGACCCTGAGCATGGTTGCTCAAGGCTAGTTTGTGCTCTACCACTAGAGCCACAGCTCCCCTTCCAGCTTTGCTTGGTGGTGGATGAGAGATAAGCGTCTGGGGGACTTCTCTGCAGGGCTCTGAGCAGTGGCCAGTCCTCATTCTTTGCAGCCACGTGCTTATGACTCCTTTAGAATGAAGTTTGTGCCGGCTTTGGGCTTTGACCTCATGACGTACACGCTGTCTCACAGTTTCTTTGCTAAACCTGAGTATTCTCCCACCAGAGCTACACCCCATTTCTCCTCTCCTTCTCCTTCTCTTCCCTCTCCTTCCCCTCCTTTTCCTTCTCCCTCTCTCTCCCCCTCCTTCTTCTTCTTGGTAATTTAGTGGAGAAGAGAATCTCATGGGTTTTACTGCCCAAGCTGGCTTTCAACTGTGATCTTCAGGTCTCAGGCTCCTGTGTAGATAGAATAACTGCTGTGAATCACCTATGTTCCATTCCAAGACTTCAATGTTACTAGAAGCACTCAGGCACTGCACTCAGGTATGAGGCAGGATGGACTACAGAAAAGGAAGCAGGGTAAAAGGCTTCCAGGAATCAAAACACTCAAGCATAAAGCTAGTCCCTCAACTGCTCCTAAGATTAAGGGACCAAAGTTATTCACGGGAAATTAGGCAGGAGAAGTTCAGAAGAATGAGGCCCGGTGAAGGCAACTCAGAAGTGTGGTGTTTAGAAACATACAAGCCCAATCTCAGCTTCAGAGACACAACAGGATACAAAGTCCATCCTAACCTCTGGCTATGTTGTTATCTCAAGGATATGCAAGGACATGGCTTACTTGAAGGACCCCACTAATCCCAAGATGTTTTATTATATCCACAAGAGTCTGGTTTATGTAAACCACTCAACCCTACCTTCTTTTACTGCAGCCACGTTTATTCTTAACTTCCATCTCATGTGCAGTTTAGGAACCAGGGAATAGCATAGGGATTAACTAAAGTTTAAGAAAACATGAAGGCCCTGAAGTTGGTAAATGGCAAGGGGCAGACATTTGTCTGGCAGGATGTATGCTTTCCTGAGTAAAACGCTACCCCAGAACTTGAGCAACCCCCAACCAAAATGTAGACAACAGGGGCTTTCCGTATTTCAGGGAAAAGGAATTGCTCCATGGCAGGATGGGTTCCACCTGCCAAGAGAGCCCCAAACACCCAGAAACTCGGGATCTAACACCAGGAGAGATTAGGGCAAAGAGAAAACACCTATCTTGGCATAAAGTTAAAGTCACACCCCTGCCTTTACCATATTAATAATCTCAACTGTCAAGTGTTAGTTTTATAAAGTAGTTAGCCGGTAAAGGAGAACGCTACCTGGTATTCAGGCAGGAGAGAAAGTTTATTACCAAAGTGCCTGTGGCCTACATGATCCATGGTGGAAGAGAAGGGAGAGAAGGGACAGAAGGGGGCAACCCCCACCCAGCCCTGCTTTGTTTAGGGCAGGGACAATGGGTGTGGCCAGGTGGATTAGGATGTAACCTCAGGGAAAGGGAAGGTAACTGCTTCCAGATCTGCTGGTTATCCAGGTAACAGGCTGGAGACTTAATGAGGTGGGGGCATCTACATGGAGCCCTCAGGGAGTAGACCTTACACCAAGGAACTGTGGGACTCTGTCTCTCAAAGACAGGACCCCACTCTGTTAATAGTATGCCCTTCTTTTGTGCATTTCTGTCTGCTTTTTGTCTACTGGCTTGCTGACATCCTCAGGAGAAGCAGCCAAGTTTCCTTATCACTGTGAATTGTCCAGAAATTCTTTTTCTGGGATTGAAGTTAAGGACCCTAAGGGAGAAGTCCCTAGGTTAAAAGGAAAATGTCACTAACCCTCACCTGCATCTGGTGCAAGGAAACAGAGATCTGAGGATCATTGTTCCAAACCAGGCCAGGGAAGGAGAGTCTGAGACTCACATCTCCAGTAAGCCGCACAGAAGATGCCAGAGTGGCACTGTGGCTCAACAGTAGAGCCTTAGCCTTGAGCCACATAACCTCAGTGACAGTGCCTTGGCCCAAAGTTCAGGCCCCAGCACTGTCAAAAAGTAAAGATGAGGCTTGGAATATGGCCTAGTGGCAAGAGAGCTTGCCTTGTATACATGAAGCCCTGGGTTTGATTCCCTAGCACCACATATAGCGAAAATGGCCAGAAGTGGCACTGTGGCTCAAATGGCAGAAGCTAGGGATTGTAGTGCTCAGGAACTGAGTTCAAGGCCCAGGACAGGCAAAAAAAAAAAATAGAGATGAAAACTTCACAAAACCAGTCAATGCCGCGATCTCCCACTCAAACCTGGGCCACTGGGAAGAGGAAGCGCTGTTATGATCAAATGCCAGACCCCCACAAGGACCACCCGAGACCCACACCAATGCAAAAGCAAAAGGGGTCTTTATTGCAAGCTCCAGCTTGGTCCTCGGTGCACTAGGCAACCGGATGCAAAGAGGCCAGGAGCCTAGGACTTTCAGCTGTTTTGTACATTTTGGGGGGGGGCAGGGAGTTACCACACATCATAGCATCTTTTAAGAAATCTACACATACCACGAGAAAATCATAAAATAATTCTGACGCATATTTGGTGGCGGGAAGGAATTTGGAAGGGGTCATTGGTCAGATGAAGGGACTGACCCATTTAAAATTGATTGGTTAAGCCATAAGGGTGGGGCTGGAAATATGGCTTAGTGGTAAAGTGCTCTCCTCCTATACATGAAGCAAGCCCTGGGTTTGATTCTTCAGCACCACATATATAGAAAAACGCCAGTAGTGGCGCTGCGGCTCATGAGGTAGAGTGCTAGCCTTGAGCAAAAAGAAGCCAGGGACAGTGCTCAGGCCCTGAGTCCATGCCCCAGGACCGACAACAAAAACAAAAAAATAAGCCCTAAGGGTGTAGCAAGGGGGACAGTGCACAGTTGCAGGGTTTTAGATACTGGAAACCACACCTGGGTGGGGGAGCTCTGGTAACTCTAAAACTTGTTTTTCTTCTCTGCTGGTCACTCTTGTGGGTGTTTGCCATTTTTGTAAAAACTATCTGCCCCAAGGTGTCATGTGGTCTTTCCCAGGTCCTTAGCCACAAACCGGTTTACAGAAGCAAAATTAGCAGTTAGTACCGACAAAATTGTGATGACAATTTTGAGTTTCTCACTGTGGAACTCCTGAAAGCCCTGCCACTTAGCCTGTGGGAACAGGTGCGAACTCAGTTTTGGGCACCACAGTTAGCACCACACTAAGTCTGTTGCACTCATCAGCATGATTAATGAGTCTTGCTACACAGGGGAGGGTGGGTGAAGTTTTCCCTTTAATGTAGGGACTCTTAGGGTCCTTGACTTCAATCACAGAATCAGAACTTCTGGACAAGTCGCCATGGTAAGAACTTGACAGAGCTTCATTGAATGGGTAGGGAAGCAAATCAGACAAGCAGACAAAAGGACAAACAGAAAGGAAGGGGCCCACTCTAACAGGGCAGGAGCGATGGGAGACAGATCCTTGGCTGTTAGGAGGATTCGTGTGCATTCATAATCCGCTAATTTGTGCTACTGCCCTTCTGTTTGTCTGCTACTTTGTTTGCTTACTCCATTAAACTCGGCTACGTTTTCTTACCATCCTACCTCGCCCAGAAATTCTTATTCCCGAAAAGTCAACAACCCTAAGTGAAGAGTCCCTACATTTAAAGGAAACTTCACAAACTCTCACCCGTGCCCGGTGACAAGCCACTTCCACGTGGCCACCCACAAAGAGAAGGAAGACATTGCCTGTGCTCCTTCCACACACCAGTGAACTGCAGGCCAGAGTACATGGATAGTTTAGTAGGGGGAGAATTTTCCGAGCAGTGACCACTACTTCAGAGTCTTTACTTGGAATTCCAACTCGGGAACAAGTCTTCTTTGTACTTAATCTGATAATGCAGGGGAGCACTGTTGGCTCTAGGCCGTAAGCTGAGCCCATCTGAGCTGCTCAGGAAGCTGAGATCTGAGGAACCGGTCTCAATGCCAGCCCAGCCAGAAACAACTCAAGAGTCTCATCTCTAGTGAACCACCGGGAACTACAAAGTGGGGTTGTGGCTCCCTGTGGTAGAGCACTAGCCTGCAACCAAACAGGCCAGACACAGTGCTGAGGCCGAGTTCAAGTCCCCCCACTGACATCAAAAGAAAAAAAGATACAAACACCCAATGCCAAAGTCTCATTTCTTAAGGAAGGCTTTTGCTACTCACCGGGGACGCCATCATCCCAAGACAGTGCTCCTCTAGGCTTTCACTCCCAGGCAGTCCCAGCGCTATGCTGAAAGAAGCATGGAGGGAGACAGAAGCCAGCGGCCGCCTCCAGCCCAGGATTCCCAGCTCCAGGGGAAGTGATGTCCTGGCTCCTCCCACCTGCGCACCTCCACCCAATCAACACCTCTGCTCAACAACTCTGCGGAGCATTGGGTGAACAGTGGCGCCCAGGGCTGTCTGTCACCCGGGAGAGGCCAGGCCTCTGAAAAGCAGAGACTTGCTTTGTTCATTACCCACAGACTCCAGACTGCAGTGCGGGAATCCAGTCGGGCAGACACAGAGAAGCCACATTTTGAGTTGGGGTTGGGAGTGTTTAGTAAAAGGCCTGTGTCTGCAAGCAGACTCTTGTCACAAAGACTGGCGGCCCCGGGAATACACACTTAGCCCTGTTAGAAAAAGGAGCCAGGAGAGCAGAAAGAGCCAGAAAACAATACCAGCAACCCAGACCAAACCTAACCCAGCTCTGATGGGTGACGCCTTGCTAGCTGAAGCAGGGCTAGGAGATGGGCCAGCATGGGAGGCCTGGCATCAGGGTGTCTGCCCTGGTCTCCCCCTAAAATGTGCCCCCCTGGTGGGGTGGGGGTTTAGCCCCAGGAAATTCAGGTCCCAGCTCCATACTCTGCGGATTCAGGTGGTGTCCACTGGGCAAAACCACACTCTCTCTTTACACATCCCGTTTTGGCCAATGCAACCAGCTACATCTGCAATTCAAAAGATGGCTTGTCTCCCCTCTGGGCCTTGGAAGCCCGGTGGACAGCCCTGCTGTAGTTAGGAGAAGATCTGTGTTTAAGTTTGATCTTCATCACCTTCAGTATGACATTTTTATTACCTGGGCTCAGGTCTCTAGGACTGACTTGTTCTTGAAATAGTTGACCGTTCTATGTGGACATCCCTTTTACGAGAGAATGCATCCTGTCATATATTTAAAAACAGGTGTTTGTCCTTCAGAGAGGATGCTCTTTCCACAAGGAGTAGCTGTTTTCCCAAGTGTTTGCTCTTCCAGGATACTTTGTGAACATTCAGTTTGTGAACCGGGTCAGGGTCCTGAACACAGGGCCTAGGTTCTGATCCTGAGAGTCTTTTTCCCAAGGTTAGCCTTCTACCATGGAGCCAAGGCGCCATTTCTGGTTTCTTTTTTTTTTTTTTTTTCTAAGTAGTTTATTGGAGATAAGAGTCTGAAAGATGTTCCTGCCTGAGCTAGCTTAGGAAGTTGATCCTCTGATTTCCGGATTAGGATTGTTGTCCTGAGCAGACAGTGCCTGGTGAGATGTCTTCATTTCAACCACCAGGGCTGGCTCATTTCCAGGGCACGTGGACTTCTATTTGGAAGATAATTGTCTGTGTCTGTATTATAACTTGTGCTGGGAAACTGAGTGATGAGGGTATTAGAATAAATAGAGCAAAGTCAACAGACCAGATACACTTTAATGGACAGTTAAAGAGGGCTATTGTAGCCACAGTGACCTGAGGAGAGTCAGGAGACCCTGCAAACAATTCCAGGCACGGCTCAAGGGTCTTAAGTAGGGTGGACATGGCCTGAAACAAAAAGTTTCAGGACATGCTTTGCAAGTTTGTGGTTTTGCTTTTAGTAACTTACCCAGGCCTGGTTGTGGAAGCCTGCTCTGCAAACACACTGAGCAAGCCCGGTTTTAACCAGCTGTGGCCTGTGTTGTGAACACAGGTGCCTTTTACCTAGGAGGAGCAGGGATACCCCTCCACATTTTTTTAGTGTGTAGATTCCCATCAAATTGTATGTACTATATTTAATATAGAGTTATGGGGTTCAGGCATCGATGACCAAAGAGATCACTCAGACATGTGACAATCGGGGATGTAAAGAATTTTGTTGAGCGAGAAAGTACAAGCAGGGTCAAGATTGTGCCTCAAAATGGAGCCCTGAACCATCTCAGAAGGCTTCTTATGAGCCCCCAAACCCCAGGAATTTCCCCTTTATTCTAACTAAAGGAATCAGTCACACACAGGTCAGGGTGTGTTGACCTTTACTGGAAATCACAAGACCATCAGGTGATAAAACAGGATGCAACTCTGCAGGGGGGGAGGAGTGCAGGAGGGGAAGGAGGGGTGGGAGGGGAAGGAGGGGAGGAGGGGAGGAGGGCTCACAGGTGTGGACAATACCCAACAAAGCAAAACAAGTTTGATAAGTACAGCTCAGGCCAGGTTGCATTACACGATACCAATCATAGTTGTTCATAACTAGTGCCAGTCGATGGTCATTGATCTGCATTTACATCATTTCAAAAGCACTTTCAGTGCTATATTTGCTGTATTCCAGATAGCCAGGTGGGCCTCGAACTCACAACCGTCAGCAGCACTCAGTCTATCCGGCTAGGAGTCTTTCGTTTAGATGGGCCCAGCGTCTGCTCACCACCACACATACCACAAGCAGGTGATAGCAACAGAATTACAGCAGTGGAACAGGCAGTTAGTGATCACAAATAGCAATTCCAGTAAAACTCTGCTGAATAAAGCAATGACCCATTAAGGCAATCATTAAAGCAACCAAAATACTCTTTAATTCTGGGTTCTGGGTGTAACTGGTACTCACTGTGGACCCATCTAACTTCTTTAAAACATGCAAATGGAGTAACTATCAGGCTTGATCTCTGTCCTTCCTTTCTTTTGCAAGCTCCAGCAGCTCCAGGCGCAGCTGCTTTGGGCTCCTGTTATTCCACTTTGGTTTGCCCCTCCCAAGGTCAACTCCCTCGTCTAAGGGGCTGTTTCTAAGGACCCAAAAAAGGAGGCTCCCCATGCCCTTCACTTGGTTTCCACAAGTTGACCCAAGATCTGAAAGGACAGCCACGGAGGCCTCAGCTTCAGCTCTGTGCTCTCACCGCAGGAGGGGCCCAATCCAATTCCTCTGGATTCTCCTCCTGGCTGTCTTTTGCCTAAGCTGGAGTCACTAAACTCTGCGACCTAAAGCCTCCTAAGCTCCTATGTGTAAGGCCCACCCTGGGGGGCTCCATGCAGACACCCCACTGGTTTAATTCTGTGCCCAGGACCTGAGTTACATAGGTAACTGACACACCTGGAGGCAGCTACCTCCTCCTTCTCTGAGGTCACATCCAGTCCACCTGGCCAGATCTCCTGCCTTTCTCTACATAATCTGGCTAACAGCATACTCCCTCCACCCCCCACCCTGTTTCCTTTTCCCTCAATTTCCCTTCTCTCTGATTCTGTCCCCTCTGTCTGCCCACGCCTCTATCATGGTAGGCTGGCAGTTTGCTCTTCCCCCACCCCACTGTAATAGGGAGGTCAGATCTGGCCAGTGCCATCATTAACTGTGGAGAGACTTCAGGTGGACTCCAGCTCAGATTACAGCAGAAGCCACCTCCATCTCCACTAAGCCCTCCCCCACCCTATTCAGGGAAGCGCCCCTTTATTATGATAAGTTACATAAATTGACCACCTGAGATCTGGGAGCTTCAAGAGAATCTGTGAGTAGGCATATCCACCTGCACCATGTGAACCCCACCAAATTCTAACTAGAATGACAGGTCAGGTCAAACAGATATTATGAGACACACTGTAAATCTATTGGCCACCTGCGTGCGGCCTAGCATACTCTGTACATGTTGTATCTTCGCTGGTCACCTGCGTGTGGCAAGTTTGTCTGTGATGTTTGCCTTATAACGAGGCTGGAAGGCCACAGGTCCGGGCAGTTCCAGCTCCCGAGTCTGTGCTGCACACGTGCAGGCCGCTCCAGCTCCCGAGTCTGGGTCCTGATCCTGCACACGTGGTCGGCAGTTTCGGCTCTCAAGTCTGGGCTGCGACCAAGGCCTGTCGGTTCACTTTTTGTTCACTTTTTACTTCCCCAATAAGCCTGTCATTTTGTCATCTTGTAGCTGAGATTGTGTGCTGAACTCTTGGGGGAACCAGGAATCCCCTCCCATGCGGGGAGACCCCGGTTCATTGTAGCAAACCCCAGCTCTACTTTATACTGGGGCGTAGATTTGACTTCAGGTGGATACTCCCACTGCGGAGGGCACACGGACTTGAGGTCAGGTGGTACGCCCACTCTGGAGGGCTCCTGGATTTGATGTCAGGTGTATACGCCTACCCCTGGGAGGGCACAGGTTCCCTTGAAGCTCCCAGGCCTCAGGTGGTCAATTTACATAACTTATCATAATAAAGGGCAGCTTCCCTCGATAGGGTGGGGGAGAGCTTAGTGGAGATGGAGATGGCTTCTGCTCTTATCTGAGCTGGAGTCAGCCTGAAGTCCCTCCACTGTTAACGATGGCACTGGCCAGATCTGCCCTCCCTATTTTACACTCAACGAGTAGACAGGCTCCCCAACTTAGGTCCCTTCTCCTTTCCTGCTGTAAACAGCTCTGCTCTCCCTGCTCTCCTGCATACTTAGTACCTGCCGCACCGCTAGACTCTCTCACTAGACCAAGCCAACGAGCCCCACCTTACCCCTTGTGAGGGTGGGGGCAGCTGTCCTCAGTCCCCCTCCACCCCTGGCCTCCATGGAGACAGCACCCACACTCCACCCCAACAAGCTCCTCCTCCTCCCTGTCAGCCTCCTCTTCCTTTCCTCCTCCTCCAGCCCTCTCTCTCACACAGCCTCTTTCAAGCTGCCGGCCTGTTACTCACTGTGGCCCTCTCCAGAGCTCTTCCCCATGGGCTCCTCTCCTCCCCCTTGGTTCCCCTCGTTCCCACTCAGGACCAGACTGATGTGTCCCCTAATGCAGTAAACACCACTACCGACTCAGAAAAGCAGGGCTAGGAGCCTTTACTATCTCAGGACCACACTGCACAGGGCAGGCAGCAGAGTGCAAGGCCAGCCTTCTTTCAGCACGGTTTAGCCAGGGAAAACCACACGCGGTGCTTTACATGGAAGCCAGCGGATTTACAGAGGCTGAGCCAGTAGTCAGTAATGACAGAAACCGTGAAATTGATTAGGGCCCCTCCTAACAAAAGTGGTTACACATAAGCAACGCAAACAATCTAGGGGAACAAGAAGAGACAATCAGGACCACAATTATCTCTGGGAACTCATCTCCAATTAACCACCAGAAAATAGAATTGGAGCTCTGGCTGAAAGTGGTAGAATACTAGCCTTGATCTCAAAAGCTTAGGGACAGCGCTCAGGACCTGAGCTTTAGCTCCTTGACCTCCAAGGGGGCAAAAAAAAAATCCCTAAATATTTATCCCTAAGAAATATCTAAGTATTACCTAATTATTCTGCTCAAAACATCCATTTAATGCATAAGAGTCCATTTGGTAAACTTTGGGGCTGGTATTCGTTTACAAGGGGAATGTACATTGTCACGGTGAGGTTTGAGACACTGCGTTCTTCTACAGAATAACATGAGCCCCGCAGTGGGAACACTGAGGCTCTGTGTACAGCCCTAATATTCCTGGCCCGTCTCTGGGCTCCTGCTCCATTTCACCTTCTCCTCCTGTGGACATGCCCCTTTACTCATTAACATCGCCTCTGTCTCCTGCTCCTCATGCTTCAGACTCAAATCCTCATTCACAGAAGTGCCATCAAATTGCATGCTGCTCACACAGAACAGAGCTCCCACTGCGACCCTGGGGACAGAAACACTATCTAACACCATTGCTCATTATAACCCCACTGCTTGTAATTTACTACATAAGATTTCACCTGCTCCCGAAGTGTGTGTAGGTTGTGTTTCTACTGCACAACGTTCTATGGTCAGAACTATGTGACCACATCTTCCCAAGGTTCTGAGGGTTCAGGCCAGCAAGCACTCTCAGTTCTCCCCCAAGGCTGTTCAGCACACCAAGAGCACCTCTGTCCCCAGTGTCCCTTAATGAGGTATAGAGGGATCTCTCTCTGCCCAGACAAAGACATTGCGCTCATTCTAGACAGCCACAGACGGAAGCTTTCTCTGCCTCCTGCAAATAAGATTTTCCTTTGTCCAACCATGAAGCCTGCTGTCCTCCTCATCTTCCTTCTCTGCCAAGTTCTACCAGGTAACAACATTGCGTGTGGAGGAGCTCAGGTAACAGTGCAGGCCTGGAGCCTGGTAGGATGTCAGGGATGAGCAGCACCTTTCACCTGTGCCATGAAAGGGAAAGGGGGGCGGTCCTTGCCAGAAATTTGGAAGGTCTCTGACTACGAGGGTTACAATGCTGTAAATCATACCCACATCCAAGTTATGCTTTGGCTGACTGTATGTTTAAAAGGCAGAAGGAGGGGATGGGGATATGGCCTAGTGGCAAGAGTCTCTATACATGAAGCCCTGGGTTTGATTCCCCAGCACCACATATACAGAAAATGGCCAGAAGTGGTGCTGTGACTCAAGTGGCAGAGTGCTAGCCTTGAGCAAAAGAAAGCCAAGGACAGTGCTAAGGCCCTGAGTCCAAGGCCCAAGAATGGCAAAAAAAAAAAAAAAAAAAAGGCAGAAGGAACCCATGGATTTATGTGCAGTTTTTAATCATAGAGTGCGGCCCAATGGACTGAGAGTGATAGGAGTCTGGCCTAGAAACACCCTTTGCCAGGCATCTCTGCCTGTCTGTACTGGCGTGGCTCCTATGCTAGGGCCTCAGTTTGACTTTGGCACTGGGGTACAGAGATTTGCAAGCATTGGAAACAGCTCCCACTTTGTCTCATAACTGGAAGGGGCTCCTGATGATGATGCCCAGGAGAACAGACACACTGCTTCACACCAGTTGGAATATCTTCTCATCTTTTTCTAAGAATTGAGAACCTCACATGGTAAGGGAAGAGTAGAAAAGTCATGGGTATTTACGAGCATAGGAGATCCTTCTAATATCTTTATAAACTGCTAATGTACAAGTTTTGGGTAAAACAGACAGGTCTGAAAGTTTACAACATAATATGTAATGCGAAGCACGACTATCCCTTGTGAATCCAGAGGTTCTCCTTCCATGTGGGCAGCTGTGATCTATCTCCTGTGGCCGAGTAAATAATACTTCAGGCGGGGTAGCAAGGGACAGCTTTAAGGACAAGTCTGATGTTTCAAATGCAATAGGAAAAAGAGGTGGGGCAGGCGGGGAATGCAGCTGGGAATCTAATGTATATTACAATATTATCAAGACTCAGCTGGGAAAGTGGCCAGCCTAGTGGGAGAGTGCTTGTCTGTCATGCATGAAGCCCTAGGTTCCACATACACAGAAGAAGCTGGAAGTGTCACTGTGGCTCAAGTGGTAGAGTGCTAGCCTTGAGCATAAGAAGCTCAGCGACAGTGCCCAGGCCATGAGTTCAAGCCCCAGGTCTGGCAATAAAATAAAATAAAATAAAATGAACAAGACTGTGCTGAGGAGAGGGATGGGTGAGAATGTTGAATGGGGTGACATTGATCAAGATCCATCATATTAATAAATTGCTTTATGAAGTGGCAACTCCTTAACTACTTAAAGATAACAATAAGGCTGTGGTGAAGGGTAGAGAGAATAGAGATGGAAAGCCAGTTTGGTTTGTGAGATATTTGTGGTGTATCCACTATATGTTAGAAAGCAAGTGCATCAGGAGCAAACCCATATGATGACTTTGATTACTGTGTCTAGTCAATGTGCTATGCAATCCAGGTAGAAGTCCACACACTTCTAACACAGAACTCTTGAAATGGAAGAGAGAGACTTCACTAGTAAGATCTGTGGAAGAACTAGCACATGACAGCCAAGCACTGGTGCCTTACCCCTGTAAATCTAGCTACTCAGGAGGCTGGGATCTGAGGACCATGGCTCAAACACAGCCATAGCAGGAAGTTCTGAGACTCTCATCTCCAATTAAGCACCAGTAAACCAGAAGAGGTGCTGTGACTCAAAGTGTTAGAGCTCTAGCCTTGAGCACTCCCGCTACACAAGTTCAAGCCCCAGTACCAACAAAAAAAGAAAAAGAGAGGAGGGGGACAAAGCAGAGAGGGAGGGAGGGAGAGAATGAGGGATGGAGGGATGGAGAGTAGGAGGGAGAAAGAGCAAAGAGCAACCCCATGACTAAAACAGAAAAACCAGAAGGAACACAAGATTTGAAAGACTAAAACCCTAAGTTGAAAAGGTCTTGTAGGTATAGACTTCCTGGGAACAATCGTGTGGATTATTTGTGAACACTAAGAGTATGTGTGGATTTTATCTGTAGATTACTGAGCATGTGTGCACGTGTGTGTGTGTGTGTGTGTGTGTGTGTGTGTGTTTGCTCATGTGAGACGCACAGTTCTATCTGTTACATCACATGAGCTTTGCAGGTCTGGAAATACTTTCCCAGAGCACGTGTGAAGCTGCTCTGTGCACCGTGAAGAACTTAAGCCTCACGTTTAGAATCTCAGGGAACATGCAGAGAATCACCTCAGCTGTGCTCTCTGTTCTTTGAAGGGAAGGGTACGCATTTCTCAAGATGATGTAAAGGTATTTCAATAAAACAAGAAACCAGCTCTGTAATGATCAGCACAGAAATGGTGGCTGGGGAGCAGCTCACATGGGTAACCGCCTCCCGCACGGTCCTTCCTTATTCACAGTGCAGCCCAGTTGCCTCTGCGCACCCCTTGTGGCCTGTCTGCCTCCTGAGCACTTACTGAGCCGCCACTCCTGCTAAACATGGAGGGAAGACCAGAGGCAGAACAGGACTGGCAAGCCCAGCGTGGAGAGGGAGGAACCGGAAGACACTGCGAAGGCCAGCGGAGAGGATCACAGGATCTTCATGAGATCACAGGAAAGCCTGGGAGTGTACAGAGGAGAACAGGGAAAGCTGTAAGAGAAGGAACTAGAATAAAGCTGAGAATGCAAGCTATGGCCCTGGCCTTGTCACTGGATGAGAAGGTGACCTTAGGGGCCCTTGCTTCCTGACCTCACTCGCAGTTCTTCTAGGGAGAGAAGAGGTAGCCTATGATGGTGTTGCCACACTCAACTTTGCCTCAACAGCAGATGACTATTAGTGATTGTTTGTCTGCAATATATAAAGGACAAGGCTCACTCCCAAAGAACCCAAGACAAAGAAATGTTCTCTACATAACCTGAAGTGTTGCAATGAGCAATGATGGGATATTTTCACAAAGTCCTGTGATTGGAGGACTCAATTCCTTCAGCCACAGTAAAATAGCACAAGACATGGGAACACAGAGAAACAGGAAATTTTCTCTCTAACAGGCTGCAGGATGGAAAACGCCAGTATTGTAGCAATGGTTCCACAGTCATTTAATGAATTCTTGCCATATTCCAAGGCTTGAAACTGATTGTGAGATACACACACACACACAGACACACACACACGCTTATACATTACCTCTGGGGATGAAACAGCAGATAATAGCAAGCACCAAGACAAACATATTTACACATTGAATATGGAAGAATATGGTTTCCTTCCCTCAGGAAAATACTCTCTCTGCCCATTTCTTTGAAGTATATTGTTCTGTAAAGTTGTATTTCAGTTCCACTTCTGAAAAATATAGCTTTCACAGAAGTTTTATAGAAATACAGATATTAAAGATATATGATGAGCTATCATATAAGGGGAGGGAGAGTGAAATGTATTTCTCATCTCTAAAAACATTCTTCTCCGAGGAAATGCAGTGATACTATGTAGAACTAGTCTCTCTTGCATCTGTCTGAGGAGAGGGTAGGGAGTAAGGAAAATGAATAGAATGTAATGTGAGTAAGGGAAATGAATACAAAGTAACAGGCTGGAAATATGGCCTAATGGCAACAGTGCTTGATTCATATTCCGGAGGCCCTGGGTTCCATTCCCCAGCACCACATATATAGAAAGTGGCCAAAGGGGCACTGTGGCTCAAGTGGCAGAGTGCTAGCTAGCCTTGAGCAAAAAGAAGCCAGGGACAGTGCTCAGGCCCTGAGTCCAAGGCCAGGACTGCACAAAAAAGAAGAAGAAGAAGAAGAAGAAGAAGAAGAAGAAGAAGAAGAAGAAGAAGAAGAAGAAGAAGAAGAAGAAGAAGAAGAAGAAGAAGAAGAAGAAGAAATAGAAATTGTGAGCAGGGGAAATTTGAGCAAACTATCAACAGTAGAATGTGACTTCAATGGGGCAAATAATGTAGGAAGCATTTTCAGAATCTGACTTTTCCCATAGTCTCCTAATTTAAATGCTAGGATGTCTGCTTCACCCAGGTCGTGTGACTGTGTGTGTGAGTGTGTGTGTTCACATGTGCACATGCATTTGTGTGAAAGTGTTTAGTGGAATAGATGCTGAAAAGGCTGCTTGGAATGGCTGGGACCAATTTCTCCTCCGCATTTCCTCAAAACGTGGATTGCAGAAGACACACACTTCAGATCAGAAGGGGGAGGTGGTGTTGGAACTGACTCCCTAAGAATTCTCACTTATTTCAGATAGAATTCCAGTTCTGGATTTAGCACTTTATCAGCAGCAATTGTAAGAGCAGCCTGCTTTCAACTACGTAGAACATCGAATGTCAACACGTGAAACACCTAATTCACATCTGTGCAAATCTTACAGCCAGGTAGGTAAGTGCTGTCATGTGTTCCTGCATGAGCTGGCATTGGCCTGTCTAGCTTAGGAAGTGTCTGTGCCTTCCTGAGCCCCTGTGCCCGCAGAGTCCTAGTGGAACATGAGAGACACCTGTGCAGAGACTCTGCGCGTGTGCACGTGTGTGCATATGTCAGGTAAAAAGGTTGGCTTAATTTTGTATATGGAACATTATATAATCTTGTGTTGAATAAGATTTAAAAATAAAAAGACCTCTGACTACTCTCATGAGAGCCAGCAGAGTCCATTGTCGTGAATTCTTTTTTCTTTTTTTTATTTTTTTGGCCAGTCCTGGGCCTTGGACTCAGGGCCTGAGCACTGTCCCTGGCTTCTTTTTGCTCAAGGCTAGCCCTCTGCCACTTGAGCCACAGCGCCACTTCTGGCCGTTTTCTATATATATGGTGCTGGGGAATTGAAGCCAGGGCTTCATGTATAAGAGGCAAGGACTCTTGCCACTAGGCCATATTTCCAGCCCCCATTTGTCATGAATTCTGAAGTTCCCAATCCCCAGATTCTAACACAGACTCTCTTCACATGGGAACATGAAGCGAGCAGCTCGTGTGAACATTCTGTGCAATGCACATGGGTTGAACCAGCACAAGCGCGTGGAGCGGATCTGGCAACCCTGGGGTCTGGGAAGCCCTTCCTTCAGCTCCCTGGGACCCAGCATGGATCTGGAATGCACCTTGCCATCGAGAAGGACACACAGGGCCTCCGAGTGTCCCAGGAGGTGAATCCTGACTCCCACTGTGCCTCTCCCTGCACTGCCGAGGCAGCACGGGCCCTGGTCCAGGCTACAGATGTCTGGGCTCCACTATGCTGACCTGTAGGACTTCGAGAAGTTGCCGGCCCCCCTCAAGTCCTGTGTCTATAAAATATTTATAAGATGGGCCTGCCCTGCACATTTTTTCCCTCTGAGAATCATTAAATATGAAGTAGAGAAGAGATTTCCTTCAAGGCGCTGACTCTGGACAACAAATGCATTGCATTATGTGCGGATCTTACTATAGTACTCAGCTTTATGGGATCGGATTGAAAGGTGACAATGTACATCGTGCCATTTCTCCAGAGTCCGTGGGGGACATGAATCCTCCAGACACCCCCCAATCCCTCCATCTCTCCCTCCTCCCCTCTCTCTCCCTATTCCCTTCATATTATATACCGCAGATTTTCTCATTTTCCCCTTGATTTTACCGCTGGCTTTTCCTTGACTTTACTTTGTTCACCTGGTTTGTTAGGAAGCACGAGAACTGGAGCCGAAGGGCTTCTGGGCCGGCATCCTTCCATCCGTGCACGCTGCTGACAAGCTTTCCTGGGTTGCAGTGGGCGACTGCAGGGTGGATGGGAGATTTACCGGAGGGCACTGCCTTCTGCAGCAAGCGCTCCCCACGCCCCCACCAGAGCAGAGGGGCCTCTGCGTCCCAGCCCCGATGGTGCCCAGTGCCTGCACTGCGAGCGCCACCCCCTGATGGCCTTCGCTGTGAAGACCACGGTTTACCTGGGGCCAGAAGCAGGAGCACAGCTGAGAGGAAGAGGAAAGTCTTCATGGCCAGAGACGCGCGTGCAGGGTGTCGGCACCATGGCCCTGGGGAGAGGCCAGCGACACCCACATTTATGCCTTCCTCCAGACGAATGATCTTGTGTTTGTAACGTGAGTGGCATCTTGATCAGCGAGGCTTGTCACACGGGAGCGCGTTTCCAAGCTCTGCCACGCAAAGCCCAGAATCCTCAATGGGCGCAAGCCCGCAAGTTCATTTTCTGACTCTGGAAATCTGCCAAGAAGGAAGAGGGGCGTGGGGAACAGCCTGGGGTGGACACCCATGTCTGGGTGGGTATGTACTCTGCGAGGAACACTAAATCAGTAAGGAAACATCTAGCTGTGATAGCTTGGGGCCGTCTCCACTGTGCTCCTGGTGGGGCCGTGTGTGTGGTTGGTGTAATTACAAACACTGCACTGAGTCCTTCTGAGAAGGCTGAGTGCCTCGTGGCCCGATGGAGGCAGAATTCCAGTCAACCTTTTTATAAGTTTTATTGTTATTATAAAGAGGTTACCGTTATATAAGTCAGGTAGAGAGTGCATTTCTTTTGGGACAATGTCACCCCTTCCCTTGCTCTCTCCCTGTGTTTCCTTCCCATCCCCACCCACAAGCGGTGCACTTCATTTTCAACATAGTGTTCAGTGAGGGCCACTGCCCCATTCGCCCACCCTTTGTCCCTCCATTTTTGTGCCCCTCCTTCCTCTCCTAAAGACAGGTAAATGAGCCAACAGAACATAAAGCAAAGAAAACGAAAACCCTCTTATTTTCGTTGCCTGCAGTTCATTTTGATGCGTATATTATTTTGTATGATCGGAGGCGCGTGGCGCTGTTCCTTTCTATTCCTCTCCTATGACCACATTGCATCCTTGTGAGCAGTGGGCGTGTAACAAATGCTTCCCCAAAACACACACTTCACGGTGACAGCCTCTGGACCTTGCTGTGCGCTGCCCAAAGGGTGACGCCTATCGTGAGATTCAGTCCTGGACAGTTTTCCGCTTTGTGCCTATTTGGTGAGATTTGGAGTGCACGCTGTGTGTTCTTCAACAATTACATTCGGGTAGACCTTGCCCATCCTTAGAAACCATAAGAAAAGCAGGGAGAAAAAGCACTGTGACGCCACAGTCCCCTCGGCCCCTCTGAGCTCTGTTCTTCATCTGCGCTAGATCAGGTACGGGGTCCACATTATCCACTGGAATCCCTCCTTCATGACACAAAGCATGACATGTGCTTCTCTGGGAAAACGGGCGACAGGGAGGTGAGCTTTCCTCTTCCTTGCTCCTCCTCCTATGGATGGGAATACCCCACCGCAATTGTGAAAATGCAGTCACATAAATCAATAAAGGCAAGTCCAACACACAACTAACCGCTCTTCCCCGGAAGGAGGTTTTCACGTGTGATCTGCGACCATCAGCCTGGTCCTTCCCTTCACACTGATGACATCACTATTGCCTGAATGAAGAAATACATGTAGGTGAAAAAAGAGGAGCTTTTAACAGCGGTATTTCAAGGGTGTACAAAGATGGCGTTGTGTTCTCCTCAGTGAAACTGAAAGCGACCTTCCTCCCCAGAACTGACTACGGAAACAGAAACCCAATCCCCAGAGCCAGTAGAGAAACGGCAATGATCACTGAACCGCGCAACCGAAGCCAAGAATAAGAGCGTGGACTCGGGGCAGGTCCAGGCTGCTCAGGTGCCGGGCGGGAATGATAGACAAGATGGGAACATTGCAGCTCTGCTTTTCCTCTCCTGAACCCACACCCCAGTACAGTCGTGGGACTCCATGATTAGGCTTGAATTCATTTAGCAGTAATGTGCCAATGAACATGCCGTGGCTTTTCTCAAAGCATCATGGTTACGTGGGTGTAAATGTAAGGCAGAGAGACCTTGTGGAAGAGTATAGGAAAATGTTATACTGTCTCTGTCATTTCCAGCGTCTCTAAAATTATTCCAGCAACCTTTCATTTAAGGAATTATTAAAGAGTATTCCTGTTTATCCTCTGCCTCCAGGATCATGCTGAGTGTTGGGCATTTCTGTAAGCATTCATCTTATAGTTTGAATAACTCCGTTGAAAGTCATCGATTGAAAGTACAAGTAGTCTTGATTCTCACTTAAAAAGAGATTCCTAAAAAATGTCAATTTTGAGGCATCTTTCCTCACATTATCTCATCTTAATTTTTCTTAATATCTTATTTTTGTCTTTGTTGTGAACGGCGAGTCTAATTTGCTGGAAGTTTTAAGTTACAAACCTAAGGAAGTCGTGTGGCGGGAAGCATGATGGTTGAGTCAATGGAAATTCCACGTTAGTTCCTGTTTCCAAGCAGCTTCTCCTGTGAACTCAAAGCGGGCTCTAACTCACCGCACATGCGCCTATTCAAGTCGGATGACACTGAGTACAGACATGGGACGACTTGAGTCCTGAGCCAGGGAGCAGAAGGCTAAAGAAGTAAACGCCACAAGGGCCCAACCCGGGGCCACGTGGACCCAGGAAGGTTGCTAAGAGGCCTGTGACTCCTTGTGAGCAGGCCGGCCTTGCATGTCCGCAGATGAACCGTCATCTCAGAAACATGCAAAGTGACAGGGAAAGGCTGCCATCGAACCGCTGAAGTTGTCTTCTACCTGTTGACCTGGTCTTTGTTGTCTTTGTTGTTACGCACTGTCCCACTCCCTAGATACAGAGACCTTCGGGAGGCAATGAAGACCCCGTGGTGCCCCTCAGGGACACCCACATGTACATCACTGTGGCCCGTTCAGTGCCCTTGCTTCTTCCAGCCAGCGGCTGAACCCAAGGCCCAGGCCCAGGCCTGAGCAAGCCATCGTCCCTCCCTTGTGACAGGGAGATGGGCAGGACTGCAGCTGCCGCTGTGGGGGACGCACGGGGCACTGAATCTGGAGTTGAGGGGACGTCCGCTCCTGGCAGGCAGCCTGCCACTGGCCACCGCGGTGCCTGATCTGAGACACCCAGGGTGCAGAATCCCACCCGCCATGCTCTGTGTGCACTGCACTGTCTCACCCAACACTCGCCATGAAGCTCATGCTCCCAATAAAGTGCCTGAGCATTCCAGTACATTCACTAAGGAGATCTGAGCTCACTGGAGGGTGGGCGAGGGACTGTGCACGTCTGCCACAGGCCCACGAAGCTGGCCCTGATCCCAGTTGCTTAAAAACAATATACACGAAGACTCAAAATCCTTCATTTCAGTTCCTCCATTCTCCAAGAACACATGGATTAACTTCTGAAGCTGAAATGTTTGAAAACCACAGGGGGTGAAAATAGGAAAAATATCAGCACAAATCTCTGTTTTAGGAAGGAGGGGCTCACTCTGAATTAATGAACTTGGAAACGTTTACAGAAAAGTTGGACAAAAAATAGAGACTGGTGGGTGTCATAGCAGTGACAGCAGCCAGGCACTCCACTGAGTTTTCACCTTGTGAATATTATTACAACTAGCCAACTCAAGCGCATGGCAAGGCAGATGCCCAATATTATATCTTGCGTTTAAGGATAAAGAAAACTGTGAGGAACATTTTCAGCCATCTCTCCAAAGTCCTCCACTGGGTAAGTCTCTCTAACTTCCTAGCTACATTTTGTAAAAGGATATTGTAATTGTAACTGTGTCTGTGATATTGTATCTCACGCACACAGAAATTCAGAGCCAATTTGGCACATTGACTATTCCTCCTTTATTTCCCCAGAAATATTTATAATAATAAGAAAAAAGTGAGCAAGCTTCGGCGTTCACATCTGCTGAGTCCTTGCGGGGCCTCCCACAACCTGCAAACTGTTTTTTACATAAGATTAACACTAGATGCACATCCACAGTGGGCCTTGTTTTCTCTCCTAGAAAAATGATGCTGGAAAAGATTACAGGAAGTAGCTCCTCCACCTCAATGACCGTGTCAGAACTGTGCATTCCCCCGAGTTCTCCCATTCCTAGACCAGTCTTCATGGCAGTAGACTGCCAGACACACACTCCAGAATACAAGCCTTTATGGATGCCAAGGTTATTATCTGTGATAGCCACCCTTGATACCAGGAAATGGAGCTTATAATAATGTCTTATTGATTCACTCCACTGACCAAGAGCACACCCCATTTCTCTCTAATATAAATGAGCCTCTTGTGTCCTTCTAAACAAATGTTGCATCTGTTTTCAAGAGTCTCCCTTCAAATATGGTCCCAAGCAGGATGATGCTGTGTCTAATCCTCGCTCTGTTCTTCATTTTGGCTCAGATGCTCTCAGGCAAATGAGAATGGATGGGGCTCTGTTGGGGTCAGGTCATAGTGCCCATGGTTCTTCTATTCATCACCCTAAAATTAGCAGTACTGGTCAGCCAAACACAGTGTTTCTGAGAATTCCTCAGAGCTGGAGTGACGTTTTCTAAGAGACAACAATTGTATGAGGTATTTTTTTTCCTTCCTTTTGTTTGTAACTTGGTCTTACACATTGCCGAGAGAGCTGACCTTGAGAAACAGAATTAAGGCTGAGGCATTGCCATATGCAGCCTCTAATATTGTTCATATGCCACTTTCTCGCATTGGTAATCTTTCCTAAACCTGCTGTGCTCTGAATTTTAGGATGTGAGGACAGACTTGAGTCTTCCCAGTCATTTCCAGGAGGTGAGTTCCGTTGGTTAAATGTATGTTCTTCTTGGGAACTCTGCCCACGCTATGTATGTCTGATGATGCAAAGAAGGAAAGCAGTAGAGGAAACACAATGGACTGAATCACAGCCCACTAACGCCCGTCCTCTCTTCCCCTCGCTGACAGAATTGTATTTGGATTGTTCCATTTACATAGAAATCTTTGTTGTGGGAACCTAGTCCTGGCCATCGGGACTGGGCATCACTGGCTTTCCCCATTCGATGACAGCCCAGAGCTTCAGGCTCCCTGTGTGCCAGCTAATGAGAGCGGCCACAGGACACGCGAGCATCGCTGATTCTCACAACCTCAATCTGATGCGGCCCAGCAGGCTGCTTGCCTCTGGTTCACCCAGAGTCCTCTGAAGGCTTGAAGATAGTTCAAGGAGAACTCACTATTACAGAAAAACCATTCATAAGGAGTAGCTACATCCTCCCCCACCGCCCCCCGCCCCCTGCTTTTTTGCCAGTCTTGAGGTAGGATTGTATCTTAGTCTGTTTTGGGAGGTAAAACAAAAAGCATAACTACCATTTTATTTACCCTAGTTTGTACACAGGGAAGTCAACAGTCAAGGCGCCCGCAGATCTGGTGTCTAGTGGAGATTTCACCATGCATCATGGAGACACGGTCCTGTCTCTTCTATCCTGACATAGTAGCCTCATTATTCCACTTTTCTCCAAATAATTTGCCATGCTTCTCGAGTTCAGGATGACAGTCAATAAAATGTCTGATGGTAGCGTGGTTAAACAGGAGAGAAAGGACGGACTCAGGGTATGTCCCCCGGGGTCCCATCATCGCCCGCAGGAGTCAACTCCCGCCAGAACTGCCACTTACAAGCACATCTCCTCCCTTCTTACCATTCCAGCCATGACTGTGGACAGGGATTCCTCATGGCTCTCGATTGTCATCTTCAGTTCTTCGTTGGCTATTTAGATTATTCTTGTGGAACTAATGTGGGAACTCTTCACTCCTGGTCTGTGATTCAACTTTTAATTTGAGTCTATTATCTTATAGGCGGTCAACTGCTTGTCAAGACATATATAAAATGTAACTCTCATGCAACCTGGACTATTCCTTTCATTTATGAACCTCAGGGAAGTGAGCACCTGATCTTAGGTGTTCATAGCTGTGAAATTACCTGCTTGTGGATGTTTGTCTTGCCCAGGTCTCCACAGAAAGGATCATGCTGCTGGCTGAGGAGCATCGTGAAGCTGAGATGTCTTCTACTCATTCTAACTATTACACTGCTTGGTTTGATTTTTTTTTTATTATTCTTGTTAAAGATTCTCTTACAGGTGTCTCCTGTGTGTGTCTTAGAGTGGTTCAGAGGTGAAGGTCATGGTTGTGTTGTGGTACTGTCTGACCTCCTGCCACTTCTAGAGTGAAAGGGTTACAGATGGAGCAGTTCCTCCTGTGGATGTTCTTCTCATCACACACTGCCCCTCCCTGACTCTCTCTTTCCTCCCTCTTCTCCTTCTAAGTCTTTCCCATCTAATGCCCTCTTCTTTCCTATGAAGCTCCCAAAGATACTCAGTTTTATACACACACACACACACACACACACACACACACACACACACGAGAATATAAACTAATTTCTCATTACTTGAAAATTCAGCTCTTTTGGTTTCAGCAGTGTGTAAAGCCATTTCGAGATTCCTTAAAAAACCTAAGACAGGGGCTGGGGATGTCGCCTAGTGGCAAGAGTCCTTGCCTCGTATATATGAGGCCCTGGGTTCGATTCCCCAGCACCACATATACAGAAAATGGCCAGAAGCGGCGCTGTGGCTCAAGTGGCAGAGTGTAGCCTTGAGCAAGAAGAAGCCAGGGACAGTGCTCAGGCCCTGAGTCCAAGCCCCAGGACTGGCCAAAAAAAAAAAAAAAGCTAAGACATCTACCCTAAATTCATCATTTATCCCAAAGATTCAAATTCAGGACACGGGAAAGCCACTTGCACAACCATGTTCATTGCTGTGCTATTCACAATACAGTGAAAGGTATGTAAACAGCCAACATCCCCTTCAGGGGATGAATGGTTCAAGAAAGCATGGTCTCCAGTTTGGTAGATCACACCTGTAATCCCAGTCATTCAGGAGTCAAAGATCTGAGGATCACGGTTTAGAGCCAGCCCAAGTAGAAAAGTCTGTGAGACTCTTATGTGGAAGTCAGATCCAACTGATATTTGTGTAAACATATACAAGGTCATATGCACATGGACACCAGCCTATGAACTGAAGTATGGTGTATCCAGGGGAGAAGTCAAGTAGCATAACCCTTCTGAACAACTAACTTATATTCTAACAAAATCAATAGCAGGAAGCTGGTTCTTCAGGTACGCGCATGGGGAGGCCAAGGAGGGGAATAAACAAATGAAGAGAAGAAGCAGGGAGAATTCAGCCATGATATCGAATGCACACCCTATGAAAATAGGAAAATTGAATGGAGGGGTGAGGTTGGGCCAGATAGGGGACAATGAAGAGAGGGGTGATATCAATCAAGATACAATGAACTCATGAACTGACATATTGACTTGTAAGCCCTTTGTACAAGTCCTTGAAGATAATAAACTTCTAATTAAAAAATAACAATGACAACAAAACAAAAAGAATGGGAACAAAATGTCTTTGGAAATGTGTGCTGTGATTGTGATTTGGCTTTGTCTTTTCAAGAGGGAAATGAAGGAAATGCTCTTGTGCTGACTTTTAGGAAATGGCTTTCCAGAAGGCTTCTTAGAAAATTCAACATACAGTGCTATGTCCAACTCACCACAAAAGTATCCACAGGAGCATGCTATTGGTGGAATTTCCTTTATCATAAGTAAAGAAACCTCCAATTAGATGCTTCAAATATAGAAAAACTTTGGCTTATAATGTGATCCATAAAATATCTTAGCTTTGCACCAACTTTGAACACATGATTTTCCTTCAGTGACAGAACTGGTCGTGAGTTTCTAGAGACAGCTTTCAACAGTAAATCAAGGAGCACCTCCTGTTGCAAAGCACAGGTGTAAGAAATAAATGGGGGAAAATTATGGGAGGCAAATTGCTTGTCTCTATGGAGTTCAGTATTTATTTGAGAAAATTCTTGTTTACATATTGCAACATTTAAGTAATTTTGCTAGACACTAGTTAACAAATACTGAATGAAACTCTCAGCAGTGTAAGCTATGTGTAAAATCTTGAGGTAGAAAGAAAAGGGCTGTATGGGAGCAATGGTTCGTGAAATGGACTTCAGGAAAAAAATGGGAGAAGTGTAGGCAGAGACAGAGAATAGCGTATTCCCGGCTGGAAGGCAGCGTTCTTCTCGGCCTTGCACTCTCATAAACGCTACTTATTTAACCTCTGCCCTGCTAGCCCACACACTATTCCTTGAAGCATGGAAAATAGTGACCTCTCAGTGACCATTACAAAGCAAAGCAGGCTTTGCGACTTGGCCAATTCCAAGCAGTCAACGTCTCTCTATGAGAAAGCAGGGACTCGACCACTTCACCAGCTTTGTCATCTCCTCACGGGTATCTGGAGCCATGAGAATCTGTTCCTTCATTGTTACCGGCCTCGTTCTTCTTGTGCAACTCTTTCCATGTACGAGAGATGTCCTTAGAGAGATAAGGCTGGAAATCCATCTAGAATCTGTATTTCAAGAATGTTTAAGAAAATCATAACTGGTTTTAACAAAATAGGTCACAGGCAAGCCAGTTGCCAGATTTTTTTTCTGGCTGAGAAAAAAAACGGTGGAGCTGGGAACATGGCCTAGTGGCAAGAGTGCTTGACTTATATACATGAAGTCCTGGATTCGATTCCCAAGCACCATATATACATAAAACAGCCAGAAGTGGCACTGTGGCTCAAGTGGCAGAGTGCTAGCCTTGAGCAAAAAGCAGCCAGGGGCAGTGCTCAGGCCCTGAGTCCAAGGCCCAGGACTGGTTGAAATAAAAAAAAGAAAGAAAAAACAGTAAGGTTGCACCCATTTGGGTCACCTTTGACTATAAGGGAATGTTTATAATGAGATAAACTAAGCTCATCTGTTAGTTTAGGGAAGTAAACCTTTTGCAACATAGACTAAAGTGTATAGGTTTATGATCAACTATCTTTCCACTTTGTAGCAGTGGATACCAATTACTTATCCTTAAATTAAAGTTAGGCAAAATGAAGAGATAGAAACAAAATTCAGGGCTGGAAATACGGCCTAGTGGCAAAAGTGCTTGCCTTGTATTCATGATGCCCTGGGTTCAATTCCTCAGCACCACATATATAGAAAAGGCCAGAAGGGGCACTGTGGCTCCAGTGGCAGAGTGCTAGTGTTATGCCAAGTCGCAAGAAGACCACCAAGAAGGCCACCGAGACTCAGACGTTCCGAAATGCAAATGCAAGGCAAGGCCTTATTGGGCCGCGGCCTGGGCCTCGTCCTACCCACCGACACAGCGGAGGTTAGGAGGAAGCCCTGAGGTGCGATTGCACAGAGCTTATAAAGGCAAAAACCAAAGTTACAGCCACCAGGTGTTCAAGCAAGACAAAAAACAAAGTTACAGCAATCAGGTGTTCAAGCAAGATTAGGACACAGGTATAAATCTGATTGGCTCAGGGCTCAAGGCATTCTGGGGGCGGTCAGAGTTAAGCATTCCCAGGTGGTTAGAGTTCTTGACTGGCTGGGCCCTAATAAGCTTGCCCTGGGTTTGCTCATAGTTTAAACAGACAACAAAACGGGGGCTGCCTGAAAATGGGGTTTACTTTAACTCTTCATTCCCTCTTCATTAGCCTTGAGCAAAAAGAAGCCAGGGACAGTGCTCAGGCCCTGAGTCCAAGCCCCAGGACTGGCAAAAAACAAAACAAAACAAAACAACAAAAAAGCACAGAGACAGAAATAAAATTCAAGCCCTTGGCTCTAATTGCTTCAAGTTAATTATACTATTATTTCTGCTGATGAGAAAAAATGGATTCTAAGAGAAAACACACTCAGTAAGTTTTAAAGGTATGAATATGTAAATGACACACCAATTCTCTAGTGCAGCATAAATTTCAAAGAAGATACAAAGCATAAAGAAAAGCCACAGAAATGAGAGTTTGGTTCTACCTATGAGTTCCAGAAAGTGTCCTGAGGAGTGGTATTCACAGTGACCTTTTGTTTTGTTTTTTTGTTGTTTTTTTTTGTTTTTTTGGCCAGTCCTGGGGCTTGGACTCAGGGCCTGAGCACTGTCCCTGGCTTCTTTTTTGCTCAAGGCTAGCACTCTGCCACTTGAGCCACAGCGCCACTTCTGGCCATTTTCTGTATATGTGGTGCTGGGGAATCGAACCCAGGGCCTCATGTATATGAGGCAGGCACTCTTGCCACTAGGCCATATCCCCAGCCCCACAGTGACCTTTTGAACGCAAGGACAAAGCACCAAAGGTCGGCCAGAGACGGGTGTCTGCATGCTTGAAGCCCTCGCTTAGAACATCAGGGACTAAATGTCTGTAGTCTCTTTCCACAGATGGGAGACAGTGGGTTAAGGTAAGAGGAAGACATTTGGGGCTGTCTTCTCCACCCGTTCCTTACAGGACTACAGATTATGTGGAGTAGATGTTGAATCACATGATTTCTTCATAACTGAGCTATGTGCGTTTGATAAGAACCCAGTACTAACTGAAGAGCTAGACTTTGAAGTCAGGCCCCACTTTACCATGCAAACCCCACTTTACCACGTGAACCTGAGATAAGCAGGCCCTGTGAAACCCAGGACAAGCTTATTAGGGCCCAGCTGGTCAAGAACTCTAACCGCTGGGAATGCTTAACTCTGACTGCCCCCAGAATGCCTCGAGCCCTGTGCCTGGAGCCCTGAGCCAATCAGATTTGTACCTGTGTCCTAATCTTGCTTGCTTGAACACCTGATTGCTGTAACTTTGTTTTTTGCCTTTATAAGCCCTGTGCAATCGCAGCTCGGGGCTTCTTCCTAACCTCCGCTGTGTCGGTGGGTAGGACGAGGCCCGAGTTGCAGCTTGCTTGAATAAAGCCTTGCCTTGCTTTTGCATTTCGGAATGTCTGAGTCTCGGTGGCCTTCTTGGTCATTTCGCGACTTGGCACAACACTAACCAGCACTGGACCACTCGTTATGGTCGCCACTGCCCTGATGATCCGAGAGGCTCAGAGCTGGGACTACATCTGATGATCGAGAGCAGCGCAAACCACCTGGGTTGGAATCTTAATTCTGATCCTCACAAGCTGAACTTTGGGCTGCAATTTCCTCTCTAAATGGGAGTGATACTATGACCGTGGTGAAGACTAACAGAGCTGTTTGTTAGAATAAAGAACAGGGAAACTAACGTGGTATGGTAAGGAAACTGAAGAGCGAAAGGGACTGAAATGGGAGAGTCAAAAAACAAAAAAACACAGTGAGTTGCATGTGCTGTGTGAGGAACTCCTCACCGAGTCTTGCTGGGGCTTAGTCTGCTGTGTCAGCCCTGTTGCCGGCATGGCTGATTGGTAGGGTGCTTGACAGGCTGCCTCAGAAGATGTAGGACATGACTTTGCAGAACAACATGGGGAAGACTAGCATGCATTTATTTTTACTTTGTATATAAAGCTCCTCGAACACAGGGCAATGTGCGTGATCTATCATTTATCTGCCTGTAATATAAATTGCACAGAAGTACATTTTTCTCTATATCAGACACTAAATTTGGAATTCCTTTTGTCCATCGTGGGGCTTGAACTCTGGGCCTGGCTGCTGTACCTGAGCTCTTCAGCTCAAGGCTAGTGCTCTAACAATTGAGCCACAGACCCTCTTCATGCTTTCTCTGAGTAGTTTATTGGAGATAAGAAAAGATAAAGTTCTGAAGTGCCAGACTTTGAAGTCAGGCCCCACTTTACCACGTGAACCTGAGATAGGCAGGCCCTGTGAGCAAACCCAGGACAAGCTCATTAGGGCCCAGCGGGTCTAGAACTCTAACCACTGGGAATTCTTAACTCTGACTGCCCCCAGAATGCCTTGAGCCCTGAGCCAATCAGATTTGTACCTGTGTCCTAATCTTGCTTGCTTGAACACCTGATTCTTTTAACTTTGTTTTTTGCCTTTATAAGCCCTGTGTAATCACAGCTTGGGGCTTCCTCCTAACCTCCGCTATGTCGGTGGGTAGGACGAGGCCCGAGCTGCAGCTTGCTTGAATAAAGCCTTGCCTTGCTTTTGCATTTCAGAATGTCTGAGTCTCGGTGGCCTTCTTGGTGGTTGTCTCACGATTTGGCACAACAGTTCAACCTCCTCACCACAGGTAATCTGACGAAAAATATCAGGCAGTTACTGTGTTAGTTATCCTCATATTCCGTCTCCAAGGTTTTAGTCTTATGTTCTCAGCACATGTCTAAACATAGTGTTCTGGAAGCAGATAGAACAGAGGGCTGTCCTGCAGATGGAACTCTTAGGAGCAAAGGCAAATATCTGCCTGAGGAAATTGCTTCAACTTGTTGAGAAACAGACACCTACAAAACCCCTCTCGTAGCGCTATGATTCTTGCCTTATCGGGGCCACACCAAATTGGAACTTATTCTTGGCCCTGATTTGCCCAGCCGTGGAGTCCATGTTTCTAAACACAGCACAGTGTCTTCCCCAGACCATTGTCATCACAAGAGACCTGCTTCTCCTGCAAGGGCCCGAGTTCTCAGCTCTGCTGCGAGGAACTCCTTTTCCTGCCCTGCTCGGATAAACTGGCTTCACGTAGACTCCTAAGGAAATCCGAAGAAAACGACTATGTGATGTTTTGAAATTTTTTAAATAGCTCTTCAAAGATGACGTTAGCACTCTTCTGACTTGATGGCAATAAACTTTGTCTTCTTTTCATGTGTGCTGAAGTCAGAGCCTAGGCACGGTCCCTTAGCTTTGTCACTCAGGGCTGAACCACGGCTCCAGTTCTTGCTTGTTGCCAGTGAATTGGAGACAGGGCAGGAGCAAGGTACCCTCAACCCATGGGAAATTCCGGAGGGCTCCATCTGCCTGGGGGCCCCAGGCAGCCATGCTTTCTGTGATGACTTGGCATGTGACTTGTACACATAGAGAAGTGTGCACACACTTACAGTGTAATTGTGTTAGCCCTTGGCATTGGGTGCCCTGAGCCATCTGTGCCTCCCTGAGATACAGTCAGCCTGGCTGGGGAGTGCCAGTCAACCCGATCGTGCCATGCCACGGAATTCCACTGGGCACAGGAGAGAAGCTGAGGAATTTTAAGCGATTAGATTGAGAAATTACAATGCTATTAATGATGCTTTAAGGAAACCGTTAGCCATTTTCTTCATTACTTATTCTACACCTTTTATGGCTCCAAATTGACAGCAGAAATGTAGAATGAGTGCCACCTACCATCAAGAGAGTACAAGTAAGCCTAGGTACAAAAGAGACCTGGACAAGGCATGCATGTAAATAAAGCCAGAGGGCTGTAGAGAGGCTCAGATATCCTGAAACTATGTGTTATCTACATACGCTCTGAGACCTGCTTTAGATTGTTTTTTTGTTTTTTGGAAACCTTGTGACTACTCTAAAAGTGAAATGCATTTTGCAACAGAACTATGTGTTCTTGACCTGCAATGGAATACACAATTCAAAACTCAGATGTTGTCTTTTTTCTTATTTGCCAGTTCTGGGGCTTGAACTCAGGGCCTGAGTTAAGAGTTAAACCCCATTTTCATGCAGCCCCCATTTTGTTGTCTGTTTAAACTATGAGTAACCCAGGCCACCAATTATCCCGGCTAGTAGGACAAGCTTATTAGGTCCCAGCTGATCAAGAAACTCCCTGCTTAACTCTAACCGCCTGGGAATGCTTAACTCTACCCACCCCGGAATGCCTCCAGCCCTGAGCCAATCAGATTTGTACCCATATCCTAATCTTGCTTGAAGACCTGATTGCTGTAACTTCGTTTTTGTTTTTGCCTTTATAAGCTCTGTGACATCTTAGCTCAGGGCTTCCTCCTAACCTTTGCTATGTTGGTGGGTAGGACGAGGCCCAACCTGCAGCTCGCCTGAATAAAGCCTTGCTTCTGCATTTTGGAACGTCTGGCTCTTGGAGGTCTTCTTGATGGTCTCGCGACTTGGGCATAACAGTTGGGGGCTTGTCCGCGATGGCCCCAGAGACCCCCAAGACCCCAGACTCCAAAGGTAAGAAAACAGCGCTGTTGATTTGTCTTGTCCTGTCATTTGTCTGTTTTGCTTCCTCCTTGATGACGGCTGTTCAAATGCTTACATGGCAATCCTGGAGGGACTGGGGGACTCCCCAGACCCTCCACCCTTGAAGGGGGACCCCTGGAACCCTGCCTTGATACTTGTAGGGCGCAAGTCAGTTTGCTTTTTGGGCTGAACTGACAGGGAGGGCCTCCTAACCGAGGCTCGACCTGCCCACCTTGATCTTGGGTCTGCTCCTTCTGTCCCTTCACAGGAGTCAGCGGACCCACTCGGGAGCTCTCCACCTCGTAGGTCACCTCGACCACTTTGTAAATCACATGCCTGCTTTTATTTCCTTGTTACTGTCATTATGTTCCTGTTTTTCATTTTATTGTGGACTGAAGGCCTAACGAGACTATGGAGAATGGGTAACGTACCACCTAGCCCCCTAGACTTGACCCTAGCCCATTGGAGGGAGGTTAAGGAGATAGCTCAGAACCAGAGTGTGGCCCTTAAGAAGGAAAAGTGGATCACATTGTGCAAGTCAAAATGGCCCACCTTTGAGGGAGCTAATTGGCCACCTGAGGGGAGCCTTGACATAGGTAAGATCAGGACTCTGCAACGCCTAATCTACACCCCTCGTTCGGGCCATCCAGACAAGAGAGACACCAAGAAGGAAGAGATGAAATTGTACTCACCTGTCCTCCAGGGAGGAAGCATGGAGGAGGAAATGTTTCCCCCTCCATACTCCCTACCCCAATTAACTCTACAAGAGGACGACTCTGAGGAGAATGTTTAGCTGTGCCCTCCGCTCTGGAGAGTTCCGCCCAGTGAACTCACTGGTGACTGCAGCCCAGGACACGGACCTGTCAGCCCTGAGTCCTGACCTGCAGCCACCGACAGGGGTGGGTGCAGGGCCAGCCCAAGCCACCCGCAGGCCGTGGGGACTGACCCCACCACGCAGCACTGTCGTCTCTGTGTTGTTTGTGAGTCTGACAATCTCTTTTGTGTCAAACCTGCATAGCTCATTGGAAAGATGTACAGGTGAAAGCTCACAATCAGAGTGTGAATGTCCACAAAAAAACTCTGGGGGACCCCCACCCAGCCTTCTTATGCAGAAAATTATTTGGTGTGCTTAAATGTTTTACTAAGACTATTTACTAAGACTACCTGGAAAATGAGGCTGGAGAATACTAAAATTATTTGTTAAAGGTTTTGTCTTTAAATTTGCATGTCGCAGGAGTAAGACTGGCAAAAATATCTCTTGACACTGGAAAATGTATGGCCGATGTTGATTTTGCGTGCTTTAAGATCTTTTGAGGGGCTGGGAATATGGCCTACTGGCAAGAGTGCTTGTGTCATATAAATGAAGCCCTGGGTTCGATTCCCCAGCACCACATACATAGAAAATGGCCAGAAGTGGCGCTGTGGCTCAAGTGGCCTTGAGCAAAAAGAAGCCAGGGACAGTGCTCAGGCCCTGAGTCTAAGGCCCAGAACTGGCAAAAAAAAAATATTTTGAATATGTATGTGTGTGTGCATGTGTGAGTGAACATGTTCAAGACTGTTAGTATGATGTAAAATTGAGTGAGTTTTAAGTTTAAATTCAAATGATCATCAAGTTTGAGCATTACCAAATGCTTCAAAGGATTATTGCATTGTTTTACAGAGGAACTATAGTTTAAAAAATGTTTAATTACAAAAAAATCAGAGCTAAGTATCAGAAATTTGGCTGTAAAGGTTTATCACTGTTTAAAAAAAAAAGGCTCTTTTAAAACAAGCAGCCTGCGTGTACACTGGTATTAGAATTAGGAAATTGAAAGGGAATACCAAAATTGAGAGATAAAAGGTAAAATAAGAGAAACAACAACAAAAGCAATACTTGCAAAACTGTTTGGTGTAAGTGAACTGAACACCTCAGGGGGGGAAAGGGGGAGGGGGGAGGGGGGTATGAGGGACAAGGTAACAAACAGTACAAGAAATGTATCCAATGCCTAACGTATGAAACTGTAACCTCTCTGTACATCACTTTTATAATAAAAAAAAGAGTGAATATGAAAAGTACTAACTAAAAATTATTGCATAAAAATAAAGATTGAATTTGTGAGACAAAAAAAAACCAACAAAACAAGCAGCCTGGTGGCAAAGGTCGGCACCTTGTTTCAGAATGCTGTAAGCTTCAGAGTTTTTCTTATGCAGATAAAAGCTAAAGTGTTAGTGTTAAAGCAGAGGTTAGTAAAAAGGCTTTGAAAATCAGGAATGCGTTTCTAGATAAGAAATTTGAAAGTAAAATTGCCCTAAATGATTGTTCAAAAGGGAAATTATGGCTACCAAAATGAGTGTTTAATTGCCATTCCAGTTTGTTTGTAGGTTTTTGGTAACAGTTTCCAGCAGGCCCACAGAGGACAGGTGATTCGTTTGTCAAGATCTAACATTAGCCCTTAAGTTCCAGGTAAGAGCATGTTTAAAAACTACTTCTGTAAGGACTACCTTATTGCTTTTAATTGGAGTAAAGTGGCCTCTAGTAAGACTCATTGATCTGAAATCTGCAGTTCGAAGCCAGCCTGGGCAGAGAAAGGTCCCTGTGAGTGTCTTCATCTCTAGTTGGCCAGCAGCAGTGCTGGGAACAGAGTCGTGAGTCACTTTGAGGCTCAGAGTGGTAGGGTGCTAGTCTTGAGCTGGAGAGCTGAGGGACAGCACTCAGGCCCTGAGTCCAAGTCCAGTGAAAAGTCACTGCTGGGACAAAAGTGATGGAGCATCCAGAGGCAGTAAGCCGCTGCTTGGATGGCAGAGATGGTGTCAGATCCTAGAGTCACTCCTGTTTGGCCTTTCAAAAGTTAATCAGAGCCGGGAAGTCCTAGAAGAATAGTTGATAAGCATGCCTTTCCAATGCCCATGTCTGTCTACTGGGCAGGAACTTGCCAGTCATCTGTGATAGTGGATAGTAAGGGGAAGCTTGTCAAATGAGAGGATAGTTTAAAGATCCCAACCCTCTACACGTGCTCAAAGCCCTAACTGGCAGTGAGAATTTTAAGCTGATACATCTGTTCAGGAAAGAAAGCTTGTAGACCTGAGATTGTGTCCTTACTGAGATCTGTCAAAGGCCTGCAAAAGTAATGTAGGCATTTTTTAAGTCATCAGAAATCAGTTCCGCAGCCAGTCAGGAAAAAGCTTTTACAAACTAGAATGTTAAAAGGCTACACTGCAGTAGCCCAAAAAGCCTGTATAGTTAAGTTAAATGTTGAATGTAATTTCCAGTTTGGAATAAAGCTCCTAATGGACATCTGATTCTGCAGCCCCTTGGTAAAGTAGACTAAGGTTATTGGTTCCTGGCTAGGTAAGGCCAACGCCCCTGAGTCAGCCTGAAGAGGTTACAGAAGATGGGTGATCTTCGCCCATCAGCCCCTCCCCCGCCCCTTTAGGACCAAGGGACCAGAGTTGTTTTTGGGAAGATGAGGCAGGATAGACTAGAGGCATGAGAAACAGAGGTAACAGTATACAGAGACTGCACCTGTGAGAAATGGTTACAGGCCAAGCCTTCTAGGTTGGCTTAAAAAAAATCCTAGCCTTATTGGAAATATCTGATTTAAACTTATTGTCCTGGCAAAATGACCCAAAGGTCATTGATTGCCTAAAGCTGTCTTGACTTTCAGTGATGTGTCAGCCTACAAAAGCTAGTGTGCTTAAGAAGGAATCAGGAAAATACTAGGAAATGTAACTGAAGTTAGGCTTTAGGTTAACTTAGGTTAAGCTTCTCTACCCAGTCTATGGAGAAAGTTGCAGGTGACCCAGCAGATGTGACATTCTATTGGAACCACTGGGAGCCACTGCTGCCTGACACCACCTTGGCCCCTGCCCATTCCATTTGAGTGGAGATCAAGGACAGCCTAACAGTCATCTGGAAGAATCTACATCTTCACCCTGAGCACCCCTACCATGGTACAAACAAATGGGACTCTATCACACACAGCTGATTTCTACTGGAAAGTGCTTTGGATCTGTTGAATCTAAAATTTTGGGGGGACATTCGTGAATTGACTGGAGTTAACTACCTCTATTAAGAAAATTGTATATTGTAAGAGATTCTCAAGAAGACAATTCCATGGGACTGATGGCCTGCTGCTAAATCCAAAGCATGTATGAGAGAGTCACTTCCAGGCAATGCCTGGGGTGGGAGGTGTGTCCATGTGTATTAAAGTGTGTCCAGATGGATTAGGGTGTGACCTCAGAAGAGAGGGAGGGAACTGCCATCAGGTGTGCCAGGTACCAAGGTAACTGGACAGAGATTTAAACTGCTGGGGCATCTTCATGGAGCCCTCCTGGGGGTGGATTTTACAGATGCCACTGGCCAACTTTAGGCACTTAGAGGCAGTGGAAACTGGAGAAATCCACTCTAAAATAGTAACTCATGATAGTTGGCTCTGGTCTGGCTTCTTAGGAGCAGCAGTCCCATCGGACTGACCCTTGCCCCACCTTTGTTTTCCCCAACAGCCTGTGGGTGGAGTCACAGTAAGTTTAGAAGATGGTATGAGTGGGGATATGTTAAATTTTATAAGACACAGATTATAAAACTGTATAATGAAAGACTTTAGAAAGAGAATTGGGGGAACAAAAATGTTTTCTTTAGATTAAAATGTTTTGGCATGTTAAAAGTGAGAAAGACAATCCCTAGAAAGTTTGAGTATGTGGGCTGGGAATATGGCCTAGTGGCAAGAGTGCGTGCCTCCTACACATGAAGCTCTCAGTTCAATTCCCCAGCACCACATATATGGAAAACGGCCAGAAGGGGCGCTGTGGCTCAGGTGGCAGAGTGGTAGCCTTGAGCGGGAAGAAGCCAGGGACAGTGCTCAGGCCCTGAGTCCAAGGCCCAAGACTGCCCCCCCAACCAAAAAAAAGAGAAAGTTTGAGTATGTAACAAATGGTAACAGTATGTCTTAAAATTAGAGCATATGAGTAAAGTTGGTATGTAATGAAATTGGCTATAATATAAATAGGGTCAGAATTGGGGCTTCAGTATAAAACTATGTTTATCTGTACCTGCACCTGCAGGGCTAAGGGACGTGTGTGATGTCACCTAAATGTTATTCCTAGCATGCAATCGCATTTGTTATGAGCTTTTATCCCCCCCTCAGAGCCCTATAGCAGATCCACCAAGAGATCTGGCTCAAGCTAGAGGCTCTTTATGAGACTAGACCTCCTCCTGAGCCACACCAGCTACCAACTGAGTAAAGCCCCACCAACAATTTATGGTATTGTGGGCACAATACCAACCTGTCCCTACCGATTCTCAGTCAGAATCAAACTAATAAGGAGCACCATGATTGGTTCTCAAGTTACTTATCAGAAAGGGATGAAGAGTTAAACCCCATTCTCAGGCAGCCCAGTTTTGTTGTCTGTTTAAACTATGTGTAACCCAGGCCACCAATTCTCCCGCCTAGTAGGACAAGCTTATTAGGGCCCACCGGTCAAGAAACTCCCTGCTTAACTCTAACCATCTCAGAATGCCTCCAGCCCTGAGCCAATCAGATTTGTACCCATATCCTAATCTTGCGTGAACACCTGATTGCTGCAACTTTGGTTTTTTGCCTTTATAAGCTCTATGAAACCTCAGCTCGGGGCCTTCCTCCTAACCTCCCTGTGTCCGTGGGTAGGATGAGGCCCAACCTGCAGCTTGCCTGAATAAAGCCTTGCTTTTACATTTTAGAACGTCTGGCTCTTTGTGGTCTTCTTGCGACTTGGGCATAACACTGAGCACTGTCCCTGGCTTCTTTTGCTCAAGGCTAGCACCCTACCATTTGAACCACAGCACCATTTCTGTCTTGTTGTATATATGTGGCACTGAGGAACCAAACCCAGGGTATCATGTGTACGAGACAAGCACTCAAACACTAGGCCATATTCCCAGCCCAGATATAGTCTTTTGCAGAAAACCTTAGTCGACATTTTTATGGTATCCAAATAGGTGATTGTAAAAAGGCCCAGTGATCCAAATTCAAGCATTGCGTAAAGAGTAAAAAGACAAAATCCTCACCACTAGTCCACAAAATTCTTGAAAAACCAGAGGTCTGTACCAAGGACTGGAAGAGAACAACTTAGTTTCCACGTGCTATGGGTCTATTCCGCATGGTCTAATAAGAGGACAGGCCTTCAAGATTTGGCCCTTGAGTAAATTTTAAATTTCTATTTGGGGAGGGGGGCTTGAACTCTGGGCCTGGGCGCTGTCCCTGGCTCTTCAACTCAATGCTGGTGCTCTACCACTTGACCCACTGTTCCACTTCTGGTTTTCTGGTGGCTAATTGGAAATAAGAGTCTCAGGGATGTTCCTACCTGGGCTGGCTTTGAACCTCTGTCCTCAGATCTCAGCCTCCTGAGTAGCTAGGATTAGAGGTGTGAACCACTGGTGCATAGCTGATTTTTAGATTTCTACATGATACCCCAAATGTTTGCAGATTTTCTGACGCTTAGCAAATTCTTTTTTGTTTTGGTACATAATGGGGCTTGAAGTAGGGGCTTTGGCACTGTCCCTTAAGCTCTTTTGCTCCAAAGCTAGTTCTCTACTACTTTGAGCCACTGGCCAATTTGGGGGTTTTGAGTGGTTTAATGGAGTTGAGTCGCATGGACTTTCCTGCCAGGGATTTTTTTAAACCTCTATCCTCATATTTCAGACTCTTAAGCGAGGATTATGGGCTAGGAATGACGCTTGGCAGTAGAGTGCTTGGTTAGCATGCACAAAGCGCCGGGTTTGATCCCTCAGCACCACATAAACAGAAAAAGCCAGAAGTGGCACAGCGGCTCAAAAGGTAGAGTGCTAGCCTTGAGCACAAAGAAGCTTAGGGACAGTGATCAGGCCCTGAGTTCAAGCCCCAGGACTGGCAACAACAAAATAGATAGCAGCTAGGATTACAAGAGTGAGTCACCGGCACCCAGCTCAAAATGTATGCCTTTGACTTGATTGCTGTCTCAAACTCAAGTGAATTTATTATACTGCAGCTGAAACCAGGGACTTACCAATAGAGTACCTGTAATTCAGAAGAACTTTCTATCCCTTCCTGCATCTTCACCTTTGCTCCTCTCGCTGACACTTTATGAGCATCAGAGTTTTGGAGAATATGAGCTTTAGCTAAGAACAGAGAGCCCAGCCCCCACTCCAAACTCGCTAACTCCTTCAATGCCACATTGAGAGATTGGTGGCCACTCCTCCCGAGACATCCCCCCGTCTGCCCCACCTCATCCCCCTATCTCTTCCCTTCTCTACCACCAGACACTCAGTGCTCATCAGCAAGGCACCCACTGCTAATTGGATTCCTGCTTTTGTAAACCTTTTTCACCTTGGTGTTGATTTCCATCACTGGAATAAAAATTCCAGACACAGACAATTTAAGGGACAAAGGATTTATTTTGATTCATTACTTCAAAGGATTCTGTTCTCCATTCCTGAGACCCATGCATTGCACACAACATGACCACAGTGGGAAAATGGAGCAGAGAATTACCACACCTCCTAGCAGCCAGAAGGAGGCTGAGGGAGACACTGAAAATGACAGAGAAGGGAGGGAGGGGAGGGAGAAGGAGAAGGAGGGGAGAGAGGAGGAGGGAGACCAGAAGAGATTCCTGGTAGAGCCCAAAATGACCTGTTACCTCTACCGAGAAGTCTACAAGTGTTCCACAACAGCCCAGTCCACTGGGGACAAAGTTTTAAAAGCAGGAGTCTACTGGGAATATTACATTATCAAAACACAAAAACATGAATATATTCTATTAAGCAAATTAAAAACACACTAGATATGCAGGCACATGTGAAACGTTTTTGAAAATGCTGGATATCTTGACATTTAGCCATTTATTTCTAATTTTACAAATATGCATCTTACAGCAAACTATGATGCTATTTAATATACTTTCTAAGCCCCTTTAGTTACTTGTAAAGATATGCTCATCAGTACCCTGAATATAGATAATTTGAGAAGTTATATGGAAAAGCACACTTTTTCCACATTATTGAAAATATGACACCAGTGACTACTAACATAAAATCACTAAACTCTTTCATTATGAGCTTCTCATTTTGTTCCTTTTCTTCTGTTGATTCCTTGGGCTTGAGCTCAGGGTCTGTGTGTTGGGCCTGAGCTTCTTTGCTCAAGGCTAGCACTCTACCCCTTGAGCCATCCTTTCCACAGCTGACTTTGGGGCAGTCAATAAGAGTCTCATAGACTTCCTGCCTGGGCTGGCTTCAAAAATAATCTTCTGTTCTCAGCATCCTGACAAGCTGGGATTACATACCTGAGACACTCGGGCCAGGCACTTTTGATGTGAATGATATATGTTTCCATATATTTTATCTCAGTTATCTCAGGGTATCATGATGATTTGACTTAGAGGAGCTCCCACCATTACTCTGCCCAAAGGAGATGTTTGAGGACAAACATCAGGAATATTCTCAGGGCCTGAACAACAGACATGGTAACACCCACGTACTGAGGAGGACCGCGGAGCCCCAAATGCTTTAGGCTGCATACCCAGGCACTCACCTTTGACATAGTCATGGCATTCCTAGACATTTGGGAAGGAGAGAAAACCCTGTGCTGTGTTTTTCAGCACATTTTGGGATTTCTGCTAACGTGAAGAAGTTGGAAATTATCTCAGTGGAAAGGATATTAAAGGAAGGGTTATCCAATGTGTGTTCTCTCGTGTGTGGCACATTGAGATGAATCACTGAAGGCTTTCCCACAGGTGCAACATTCATAGGGTTTCTCTCCAGTGTGTATTCTCTCATGTACGGCATGTTTAGATGGCACAGTGAAGGCTTTCCATCAGGTGCGACATTCATAGGGTTACTCTCCAGTGTGTATTCTCTCATGTGCAGCACGGTGAGATGGCCTAATGAAGGCTTTCCCACAGAAGTGACACTCATAGGGCTTCTCTCCGGTGTGCGTTCTCTCATGTGACGCACGGTGAGATAGCTGAGTGAAGGCTTTGCCACAGGTGCGACATTCATAGAGTTTTTCTCCAGTGTGTATTCTCTCATGTGAGGCACGATTATATGGTGTGGTGAAGGCTTTCCCACAGGTGCGACATTCATAGGCTTTTCTCCAGTGTGTATTCTCTCATGTCTGGTACGAGAAGATTGCACAGTGAAGGCTTTCCCACAGGTGCAACATTCATAGGGTTTCTCTCCAGTGTGTGTTCTCACATGTATGGAACGTTGACATGATGTAATGAAGGATTTCCCACAGGTGCGACATTCATAGGGTTTCTCTCCGGTGTGCGTTCTCTCATGTGCGGCACGATAACTTGGCTGAGTGAAGGCTTTCCCACAGGTGCGACACTCATAGGATTTCTCTCCAGTGTGTATTCTCTCATGTGTGGTACGAGAACATGGCAGACTGAAGGCTTTCCCACAGAAGTGACACTCATAGGGTTTCTCCCCAGTGTGTGCTCTCTCATGTCTGGCACGTTGAGATGAATCACTGAAGGCTTTCCCACAGGTGCGACATTCGTAGGGTTTCTCTCCAGTGTGTATTCTCTCATGTGTGGCACGGTTAGATGACACACGGAAGGCTTTCCCACAGGTGCGACATACATAGGGCTTCTCTCCAGTGTGTACTGTGCTATGTGCCTTAAGGTTACATGCTGATTTGAAGGCTTTCCCACAGATGTGACATTCATGCCCTTTCTCTTCAGTGTGGGTAGTGTTGTGTGTCTTAAGGTCACTTGGCCTTTGGGAGGCTTCCCTACCGGAAGGACACAGCTGTGCTTTCTCTCCGGCATGTGCTCCTTCCTGACTTCCAGAATGAGATGACCGAGCGACCGCTTCCCACACACAGAGGGGACCTTCATCTGCCCCTCCTACAGTGGGCATGTCTTCCTGCTCCCGGAAGTGACTTGGCTGAATGGAGGGGGCAGTACACAGGTGGCTGTCATCCACTTCCTGGCCAGTGTCTCCTCCATCCTGCCAACTGAGCTCCCTGGGTTGATCGAGTACATGCCCCAGGTCACTATCCTCACACGCTTTGTCTCCATCGTGTGCAGTCCTATGGTGACTGAACTTTGAAGGAACAAAGGCTGTTCTACACAAACTACAACCATGTGATTTTCCTCTAGTGTGAGATACATTGTGCTTACAGCATTCATTGCACTCAACAAAGACTTTAGCACATAGACCACAGTCACACTGTCTGTTTTCCTTGAGAGACTTACTGCATTGTCTAATGTCTAACAAATTCTTCATAATGCCATTGCCATTTAGATGATCAATTTCTTTGTGCTCCAGGTGCTCAGGAGTACGTGAAGATTCATGATGGTTCTCTCCCGGGTATAGGCTAACAGAGGAGATGTCTTCTGCATCCTTTAGCAAACTCTGTGTCAATGAACAGCTGTGAATCTTCATTTTTGTGGAGTCATTCCTGTCAACTGATTCTTGCAGAGAAAGAGATTTCCGCTGTGGGAAGATGATGAAACATGATCATCAATTGTTCACATTCATCTCCACGGCCATTTCTCTACATGAGAATGCTAGACTACTTAGCCTAGACATAAAACATATTACAACTGGGCACTGATAGCTCATGCCTGTAATCCTCACTACCCACATGGATGAGATCTGAGGATCATGGTTCAGAGTCATCTAGTTCAGGAAAGTCCATGAGACTCTTACCTCCAATAAACTATTCACGAAAAGCTGGAAGCAGTGCCGTACTTGAAGTGGTAGAGTAGCACTTGAGCAAAAGAAGCTGAGGGACATTGCCCAGGCCCAGTGTTCAATCCTCAGGACAAGCAAAAACAACAAACTTATTTTTTTCTTCCATATCCCCAGCTTAAAAGTGCCAAAGACATGCTCCACCCAGGATGTCAACAACAGAAGAATCAAGTTAATGTCCAGATAGTCTTGTCTCTTTGTGTGTGTGTGTGTGTGTGTGTGTGTGTGTGAGAGAGAGAGAGAGAGAGAGAGAGAGAGAGAGAGAGAGAAGAGTATACAGACAGAGAGAGTATACGCATAGAGGAAGAGAGAGACATAGACAACACATAGATAGGTAAAATCACTGGCTTCGGGCTATTTTATATTGCATATCTGAGATTAAGTTTGTTTTTATTTTTGCTTTTGCTAATCCTGGGGCTTGACTTTTGGGCCTGGGCATTGTCCCTGAACTTCTTTTTGCTGAAGGCGAGTGCTTTACCACTTGAGCCACAGCACCACTTCTGGCTTTTTCTGTTTATATAGTACTGAGAAATCAAAGCCAGGGCTTCATGTATTCTAGGCAAGAACTCTACCACTAAGCCACATTTTCAGACCCTGAGATGAAGGTTTTGAAATCCTGTTATTTTCCTTATGAAATTCAAACTATGTGGAACTTCCATCCAAGAAATTTCCTCAGCTAACTATGAGGCAGGCACTTGCTTTTCCAGCCACTCTTTCCACTGCCAGGTATTTACTAGTCATGACAGGAGTCACATTTGTGTAACTTACCACTGACGGGGTGACGTGGACCTTACTGCTGACTTGCTGTATGTAAAGACGGCCATCTTTGCCATGTGGAATGGAAATGCCTGTAAGAAATGTTTAAAAGCATACCTGCCATGAAACCGGGAGATTTTTTAAAGAAACTTAAATCGCATTTGTGTAGTCACTCCATGAATCAAAGGAAAGGAAACAATTCTTAGGAAAAGCACCTCCTGTCATATTCATGATCAGGATTGACAATTTCTGTCTTCACTGCTGCTTCAAATCAGGATTTGTGTGCTGTTGCGGAGATTTCTGCCTAAAGACTAGTGCTTTACCACTTGAGCCACAGCCCCACTCTCTGCTTTTTTGAGCTTAGTAAGAGAGTCTCCCAGAGTGCTCCTGTTTGGATGGCATCAAACCACCATGCTCAGATATCAGCTTTCCTGGGTAGCTACAATTGTAATTGGAAACAGAGTAGCTAAGAGAATACAATATAACTGTAATGTAGATAATTCATTGAATCTCAGGAATCCCACAGTGGCTCCAAATTAGATTAAGATGCTGTTCACGTAACTCCATGTTCACAAGCAATGGGAGATTACAATATATAGTCTAAGGGTGGATTCAGAAGTAATCCCTCAGTTTCTATTTCTGCCTTAACAAAATACAAACTACCGTCAAAAGTACATTCTCACAGGCCGAATTCAAGAAGAAATTCCAGTGGAAAGAAGCTGAGTGAATGTATATGTACATATATATGTGCTTCATTTTATACACTCACATTGATAAGTATATATGCGCACTGTACGGGTCCCAGTACTCACCGATGGACTCCAGCAGAGAGGCAACCTCTGACATCACATCTCTCCACAGCTTCCTCTGTGCTGCGTTCATCAGGTCCCACTCTTTGGGGGTGAAGGTCACAGTGACATCTTCAATGTTCAGAGGTTCCTACAACACCCAAGACGGTTCCCATTCGACAGCGCAACAGGGACAAGTTCAACAGACAAGCTGTGGAGGGGCGGATGAGCCAGGCGCACCCCAGAATACTGCATGGCATGTGGAAGAGACGATATGGAGTCACCACATTCCACAGGAACACCTTCCTCTCCTGGGACTGGAACTCAGGTCTTGGGTGCTGACCCTGAGCATGGTTGCTCAAGGCTAGTTTGTGCTCTACCACTAGAGCCACAGCTCCCCTGCCAGCTTTGCTTGGTGGTGGATGAGAGATAAGTGTCTGGGGGACTTCTCTGCAGGGCTCTGGGCAACAGTGGCCAGTCCTCAGCCTTCGCAGCCACGTGCTTATGACTCATTTAGAATGAAGTTTGTGCAGGTTTTGGGCTTTGACCTCATGACCTACATGCTGTCCCACAGTTTCCTTTGCTAAACCTGAGTCTCCTCCCACCAGAGCTACACTTCCATTCCCCCATTTCTCCTCTTCTTCTCCTTCTCCTTCTCAGTCCCCTCCCTCTCTTCCCTCTCCTTCCCCTCCTTTTCCTTCTCCCTCTCTCTCTCCCTCCTTCTTCTTCTTGGTAATTTAGTGGAGAAGAGAATCTCATGGGTTTTACTGCCCAAGCTGGCTTTGAACTGATCTTCAGGTCTCAGGCTCCTGTGTACATAGAATAACTGCTGTGAATCACCTATGCTCCATTCTAAGACTTCAATGTTACTACAAGCCCTCAGGCACTGAACTCAGGTATGAGGCAGGATGGACTACAGAAAAGAAAGCAGGGTAAAAGACTGCCAGGAATCAAAACACTCAAGCTTAAAGCTAGTCCATCAACTTCTCCTAAGATTAAGGGACCAAAGTTATTCACGGGAAAATGAGGCAGGATAAGTTCAGAAGAATGAGGCCCGGTGAAGGCAACTGAGAAGTGTGGTGTTTAGAAACATACAAGCGCAATCTCAGCTTCAGAGACACAACAGGATGCATCCCTTCCCAAGAAATAACATTTGCCTGGCAGGATGTATGCCTTCCTGAGTAAAACACTCCCCCAAAATGTCAGCAACCCCCAACCAAATTGTAGACAACAGGACGCTTTCCTTATTTCAGGGAAAAGGAATTGCTCCATGGCAGGATGAATTCCACCTGCCAAGAGAGCCCAAACCACCCAGAAACTCAGGACCTAACACCAGGAGAGATTAGGGCAAAGAGAAAACACCTATCTTGGCATAAAGTTAAAGTCACACCCCTGCCTTTACCATATTAATAATCTCAACAGCCAAGGAACTCCCTATCTCTGTCTCTTCAAGACAGGACCCCACTCTGCTAAGATCATGCCATTGCTTTCTGCATTTCTGTCTGTTTTTAGTCTACTGGATTGCTGACATCCTCAGTAGAATCAGCCAAGTTTCCTTATCACTGTGAATTGTCCAGAAATTCATTTTCTGGGATTGAAGTTAAGGACCCTAAGGGAGGAGTCCCTATGTTAAAAGGAAAATGTCACAAACCGTCACCTGCATCTGGTGCAAGAAGACAGAGATCTGAGGATCATTGTTCCAAACCAGGCCCGGGAAGGAGATTCTCAGAGACTCACATCTCCAGGAAGCCGCACAGAAGATGCCAGAGTGGCACTGTGGCTCAACAGTAGAGCCTTAGCCTTGAGCCGCATAATCTCAGTGACAGTGCCTTGGCCCAAAGTTCAAGCCCCAGCACTGTCAAAAAGTAAAGACAAAAACTTCAAAACACCAGTCATAACATTGTTTGCACCTTCGATGCAACGAGTGGTTTCTGTAACTGTATCTAAGAGTATCACTCAAGAAAATCTTTCAATGATATTATTATTTCTTTTTTTTGCTGGTTCTGGGACTTCTACTTAGGGCTTTGACACTATACCAGAGCTTTTCGGTTCCAGGCTAGTGCTCCAACACTTTAGTCACACCTCCAATTTTCAAAATTTTACCGAAAGCTTTCATTTTTTCCTATATTCTTCATTTATTCCCACTTTTCTCCTACATGTATACCTTCAGACTGAATTCTGTTCATGAAGTTTCCTAGAGGTAACAACCAGTCATCAAACATCAAGATGGTGATGGAGGCCAGATCTGGCAGGTGAAAGAGGGCAGAAGCTGACTCCATCTCTATTATCTCCCTCAGCCCTGAGCTTCAGAGTTGAGGGCTCTGCCCTGACTTCTCAGAAGCCCAGGAAGATTTCCCTGCTCACAATAAACAATAGTCATGGTCCTCCCCCACCCCCCCAATCCACCTGTCAACTCTAGATGAAAGGTTGGTTCAAGCAGATACTATGCAACAGGTTGTAACTCCCTTGGCCACCTGTGTGGGCTTAGCATACTCTATAGGTGTTGTGATCTCATTGGCCAGGTACCTGTGGGGAGCTCGACCACGCGGCCTTGCCCTTTATAACTCTATAAAGCAGCAGCTCCAGCACTCCCCAAGTCTGGGCTGTGGCCCTGGCCAGTCAGTTTATTCTAACTTCTCCAATAACTCCATCTTTTTACTGAAGACTGTCTCTGAGTGGTGGAGTCTTGGAGGGACTGGGAGGCCCCCTCCCTCGGACCCTTCCCCCATTACAGCCTGGCTTCAAGTTAGATCAAACAAACAACTGATTGTGATTGAACTATATTAAGGCTTGTGCTTTCCCTCAGCAATACCCCCATCTCCCACTCCAACCTGGGCCACTGGGAAGAGGAAGAGCTGTTATGCTCAAACACTGGACCCCCACAAGGACCACCAGAGACCCACACCAATGCAAAAGCAAAAGGAGTCTTTATTGCAAGCTCAAGCTTGGTCCTCCGCGCACTGTGCAACCAAAAACTAAGAGGCCAGCAGCCTAGGGCTTTCAGCTGTTTTATACATTTTGAGAGGGGAAAGCAGGGACTTAGCACACATCCTAGCATCTTTTAACAAATCAACACACACCGCGGGAAAATTATAAAATAATTCTAAAGCATGTTTGGTGCATTTGGTGGCTGGAAGGAATCTGGAAAGGGTCATTGTTCAGATCAAGGGGTCAACACATTTAGAATTGATTGGTTAAGCCATAAGGGTGTAGCCAGGGGGATAGTGCAGAGCTGCAGGGTTTTAGATACTGGAAACCACACCTGGGTGGGGGAGTTCTGGTAACTCTAAAACTTGTTTTTCTTCTCTGCTGGTCACTCTTATGGGTGTTTATGGTCTTTTGGGAACTACCTGCCCCAGGACGTTTTATGGTCTTTCCTAGGTCCTTAGTCACAAAACAGCTTACAGAAGCAAAATTAGCAGTTACTAACTACAAAATGGTGATGACAATTTTTAGTTTCTCTCCGCGGAGCTGTTGAAAGCCCAGCCACATAGCCTGTGGGAACAGGTGCGAACTCAGTTTTAGGCGCCATAGTTAGCACCACACTAAGTCAGTTGCAGACATCAGCATGATTAATGAGTCTTGCTACACAGGGGAGGGGTGGGTGAAGTTTTCCCTTAAAGGTGGGGACTCTTAGGGTCCTTGACTTCAATCACAGAATCAGAACTTCTGGACAAGTCACCATGGTAAGACCTTGGCAGAGCTTTATTGATTGCGCAGAGAAGCAAATAGACAAGCAGAAAAATGGGCAAGGAGAAGGGAAGGGGCACTCTAACCAAGTGTGGGGCCGGGCAGGAGAGACAGGAGACAGATCCTTGGCTGTTAGGAGGATTCGTGTGCATTCATAATCTGCTACTTTGTGCTACTGCCCTTCTGTTTGTCTGCTACTTTGTTTGCTTACTCCATTAAGCTCGGCTATGTTTTCTTACCATCCTGCCTTGTCCAGAAATTCTTATTCCGCAAAGTCAACAACCCTAAGTGAAGAGTCCCTGCATTTAAAGGAAACTTCACAAACCCTCACCCGTGCCCCTTGACCAAGCCACTTCCTACGAGGATGCCCACAAAGAGAAGGAAGACATTGCCTGTGCTCCTTCCACACACCAGTGAACTGCAGGCCAGAGTACATGGATAATTTAGTAGCGGGAGAATTTTCCGAGCAGTGACCACTTCTTCAGAGTCTTTACTTGGAATTCCAACTCGGGAACAAGTCTTCTTTGTACTTAATCTGATAACGCAGGGGAGCACTGTTGGCTCTAGGCCGTAAGCTGAGCCCATCTGAGCTGCTCAGAAACCTGAGATCTGAGGACCCGGCCTCAATGCCAGCCCAGCCAGAAACAACTCAAGAGTCTCATCTCTAGTGAACCACCAGGAACTACAAAGTGGGGTTGTGGCTCCCTGTGGTAGAGCGCTAGCCTGCAACCAAACAGGCCAGACACAGCGCTGAGGCCGAGTTCAAGTCCCCCCACTGACAGAAAAAGAAAAAAAGATACAAACACCTTATGCCACAATCTCATTTCGTTAAGGAAGGCTTTTGCTACTCACCAGGGACGCCATCATCCCAAGACAGTGCTCCTCTAGGCTTTCACTCCCAGGCAGTCCCAGCGCTATGCTGAAAGAAGCATGGAGGGAGGAAGAAGCCAGCGGCCGCCTCCAGCCCAGGATTCCCAGCTCCAGGGGAAGTGAAGTCCTGGCTCCTCCCACCTGCGCACCTCCACCCAATCAACACCTCTGCTCAACAACTCTGCGGAGCATTGGGTGAACAGTGGGGCCCAGGGCTGTCCGTCAGCCGGCAGAGGCCAGGCCTCTGAAAAGCAGAGACTGGCTTTGTTCATTACCCACAGACTCCAGACTGCGGTGCGGGAATCCAGTCGGCCAGACACAGAGAAGCCACATTTTGAGTTGGGGTTGGGAGTGTTTAGTAAAAGGCCTGTGTCTGCAAGCAGACTCTTGTCACAAAGATTGGCGGCCCCAGGAATACACACTTAGCCCTGTTAGAAAAAGGAGCCAGGAGAGCAGAAAGAGCCAGAAAACAATACCAACAACCCAGACCAAACCTAAGGGAGCTCTGACGGGTGACACCTTGCTAGCGGAAGCAGGGCTAGGAGATGGGGCCCGCAGGGGAGGCCTGGCATCAGGGTGTCTGCCCTGCTCTTCCCCTACAATCTGGCCCCCTGGTGGGGTGGGGGTTTGGCCCCAGGAAATTCAGGTCCCAGCCCCAGATTCTGGGGATTCAGGTGTTGCCAATTTGGGCTAATCCATGCTGTGTCTTTACACATCCCCTTTAGGTCTATGCAATTCAAAGGAAGGCTTGTCTCCCTCTGGGCCTTGGAAGCTGGGTGGACAGCCCTGCTGTAGTTAAGTGAAGATCTGTGTTTGCATTTGATCTTCATCACCTTCAGTGTGACATTTTTATTACCTGGGCTCAGGTCTCTAGGACTTTGTTTTGAAAAAGTTGACCATTGTATGTGATCATTCCTTTTAGGAGAGAATGCATCCAGCCATATTTGTCGTTGACAGAGAATGCACGTTCCACAAGGAGTAGGTGTTTTCCCAAGTGTTTGCTCTTCCAGGATACTTTGTGAACATTCGGTGTGTGATCCGGGTCAGGGTCCTGAACACAGGGCCTAGGATCTGATCCTGAGAGTCTTTTTCCCAAGGCTAGTCCTCTACCACTGGAGCCTGGGTGCCATTTCTGGGGTTTTTTTTCCTAAGTAGTCTATTGGAGAAGAGTATGGGAGATGTTCCTGCCTGAGCTGGCTTAGGAAGTTGATCCTCTGATTCCTGGCTCCTTGGTAGCTAGGTTTGTTGTCCTGAGCAGACAGTGCCTGGTGAGATGTCTTCATTACAACCACCAGGGCTGGCTCATTTCCAGGGCATGTAGACTTCTGTTCAAAAGATAATTGTCTGTGTCTGTATTATAACTTTTGCTGGGAAACTGAGTCATGAGGGTATTAGAATAAATAGAGCAAAATCAACAGACCAGATAAACTTTAATGGACAGTTGAAGAGGGCCATCGTAGCCACAGTGACCTGAGGAGAGTCTGGAGACCCTGCAAACAATTCCAGGCAGAGCTCAAGGGTCTTAAGTAGGGTGGACATGGCCTGAAACAAAAAGTTTCAGGACATGCTTTGCAAGTTTGTGGTTTTGCTTTTAGTAACTTACCCAGGACTGGTTCTGGGAGCCTGCTCTGCAAACTCACTGAGTAAGCCCGGTTTTAACCAGCTGTGGCCTGTGTTGTGAACACAGGTGCCTTTTACCTGGGAGGAGCAGGGATACGCCTCCACGTTTTTTAGAGCGCAGATTCTCATGAAATTGTATGATCGGTGATCAAAGTGACCACTTGGTCAGATGACAATCGGGGATGTAAAGAATTTTGTTGAGCAAGAACATACAGGCAGGGTCAAGGCTGGGACCACAAGATTGAGCCAGGTGCCATCTCAGAAGGCTCCTTATAAGCCCCCAAACCACAGGAATTTCCCATTTATTCTAACTATAGGAATCAGTCACACATAGGTCTGGGTATCTTGACCTTTACTGGAAATCACCTGACCATCTGGTGATAAAACAGGATGCAACTCTGCAGGGGGGGGAAGAGGGGAGGAGGGGACGAGGGGATGAGGGGACAAGGGGAGGTGGGATCACAGGTGTGGACAATGCCAGGCAAAGCAAAACACGCTCAAAACAAGTTTGTTAAGTACAGCTCAGGCCAGGTTACATTACACAATACCAATCATAGTTGTTCATAGCTAGTGCCAGTTGTGGTCATTGATCTGCATTTACATCATTTCAAATTTCAATGCTATATTTGCTGTATACCAGATACCCAGGTGGGCCTCGAACCCTCAACAACAGTCAGCAGCACTCAGTCTATCCGGCTAGGGGTCTTTCATTTAGCTGTGCTCAGCGTCTGCTCACTGCCACGCATACCACATGCAGGTGAGAGCAACAGACTTAGAGCAGTGGAACTGGCAGTTAGCCATCACAAATAGCAATTCCAGTAAAAATCTGCTGAATAAAGCAATGACCCATTAAGGCAATCATTAAAGCAATCAAAATACTCTTTTATTCTTGGTTCTGGGTATAACTGGTACTCACTGTGGACTCATCTAACTTCTTTAAAACATGCAAATGGAGTACCAATCAGGCTTGATCTCTCTCCTTCCTTTCTTTTGCAAGCTCCTGCAGCTCCAGGCCCAGTGGCATTGGGCTCCTGTTATTCCACTCTGGTTTGCCCCTCCCTAGGTCAACTACCCTGTCTAAGCCTGCTGTTTCTAGGAACCCCCAAAAAGAGGCTCCCCTTTGCCTTTAACTTGGTTTCCACAAGTTGACCCAAGATCTGAAAGGACACCCACAGAGGCCTCAGCATCAGCTCTGGGCTCTCACCGCAGCAGGGGCCCAATCTAATTCTTCTGGATTCTCCTCCTGGCTGTCTTTTGCCTATCCTGAAGTCACTAAACTCTGCGACCTGAAGCCTGCTAAGCTCCTATGTGTAAGGCCCACCCTGGGAGGCTCCAGGCAGACGCCTGTACTGGTTTAATTCTGTGCCCAGATCCTGAGTTACCTAGGTAACTGACACACCTGGAGGCAGCTACCTCCTCCTTCTCTGTGGTCACATCCAATCCACCTGGCCAGATCTCCCCCCTATATCTATATTATCTGGCTGACAGCAGCATTCCCCTCACCCCACCCCCATTTCCTTTTCGCTCTATTTTCCTTTCTTTTCTCTTCTTCCTTCCCCTCTGTCTCCCCACGCCTCCATCTTGTGTGGGATGGCAGTTTACTCTTCCCCCACCCCCACCAAACTCCTTTCTCCTGGTCCACGTGGCGTGTTTCCTTCCTGGCCAAACTTCCAATATGCTCATGTCATCAAATCTGGCGTTAGTATTTCCTGAACAATGACTCCAGGTGTCTTCATCATGGGACACTGGATCCCGACATCTTGGGGGACCGACACATCTCCTGCAGGTGCTTGGTGTAATAGTGGGGTCAGATCTGGCCAGGGCCTTGATTAACTGTGGAGGGACTTCAGGCTGACTCCAGCTCGACTGAGCTCACCCCCACTCTACCCAGGGAAGCTCCCCTTTATTATTATAAGTTATGTAAATTGACCACCTGAGGCCTGGGAGCTTCTAGGGCACCTTTGTCCTCTCATGGGTAGGCGTATCCACCTGATGTCAAATCCACGTGCCGTCCAGAGTGGGCGTGTCCACCTGACATCAAATATAGACAGACTGTAACTCTATTGGCCACCTGCGTGTGGCCTAGCATGCTCTGTAAGTGCTGTATCCTCATTGGCCACCTGTGTGTGGCAAGTTTGACTGTGATGTTGGCCTTATAACCCGGCTGGAAGGCCACACGTGATCCTGCACACGTGGTCAGCAGTTTCGGTTCTCGAGTCTGGGCTGCGGCCAAGGATGGTCAGTTCACTTATTCCTCACTTTTTACTTCCCCAATAAATCCTTTTTGTCATCTTGCAGCTGGAGACTGTGTTGGACTCTTGGAGGAACCAGGAATCCTCTCCCTTGGAGGGGGGGACCCTGGTTCACTGTAGAGAACCCACACTCTACTTAATACTGCTGCATAGATTTGACATAAGGTGGATACTCCCACTGCGGAGGGCACACGGATTTGACATCAGGTGGATGTGCCTACCCATGGGAGGGCACAGATTCCCTTGAAGCTCCCAGGCCTCAGGTGGTCAATTTACATAACTTATCATAATAAAGGGGAGCTTCCCTGGATAGGGTGGGGGAGAGCTTAGTGGAGAAGGAGGTGGCTTCTGCTCTAATCTGAGCCAGAGTCAGCCTGAAGTCCCTCCACAGTTAACGATGGCACTGGCCAGATCTGCCCTCCCTATTACACTCTGCAAGTAGACGGGCTCCCCAACTTAGGTCCCTTCTCCTGTCCCGCTGTAAACCGCTCTGCTCTCCTTGCTCTCCTGCATACTTAGTACCTGCTGAACCACTAGACTCTCTCGCTGGTCCAGGCCTACGGACCCTGCCTTAACCCTTATGGTGAGGGGGGGCAGCTGACCTCCATCCCGCTCCTTCAGCCCTGGCCTCAGTGGAGGCACCACCCCGCCCCCACCCCACCAGGGTGCTCCTCCTCCTTGTCATCCTCCTCCTTCCCCTCCTCCTCCAGCCCTCTCTCTCACACTGCCTCTTTCAGCTGCTGGCTTGTTACTCAGGCCCTCTCCAGAGCACTTCCTTCCCCATGGGCTCCTCTCCTCCCACTCGGGCCCCCCTCGTTCCTACTCAGGACCAGACTAATGTGTCCCCTAATCCAGTAAACATCACCACCGACTCAGAAATGCAGGGCGAGGAGCCTTTACTATCTCAGGACCACACTGCACAGGGCGGGCAGCAGAGTGCAACGCCAGCCTTCTTTCAGCAGGGTTTAGCCAGAGAAAACCACACGCGGTGCTTTACATGGAAGCCAGCGGATTTACAGAGGCTGAGCCAGTAGTCAGTAATGACAGAAACTGTGAAATTGATTAGGGCCCCTCCTAACAAAAGTGGTTGCACATAAGCAAAGCAAACAATCTAGGGGAACAAGAAGACACAATCAGGACCACAATTATCTCTGGGAACTCATCATCTCCAATTAACCACCACAAAATAGAAGTGGAGCTGTGGCTGAAAGTGATAGAATACTAGCCTTGATCTCAAAAGCTCTGGGACAGCGCTCAGGCCATGAATTTTAGCTCAATGACCTCCAAAGGGGAAAAAAAAAAAACAAAAAACAAAAAAAAAAACCCTAAATATTTATCCTTAAGAAATATCTAAGTATTCTAAGTAATATCTAAGTATTCTGCTCAAAACATCCATTTAATGCATAAGAGTCCATTTGGTAAACTTCGGGGCTGGTATTCGTTTACAAGGGGAATGTTCATTGTCACGGTGAGGTTTGAGACACTGCGTTCTTCTACAGAATAACATGAGCCCCGCAGTGGGAACACTGAGGCTCTGTGTACAGCCCTAATATTCCTGGCCCGTCTCTGGTCCCATGCTCCATTTCACCTTCTCCTCCTGTGGACACGCCCCTTTACTCATTAACATGGCCTCTGTCTCCTGCTCCTCATGCTTCAGACTCAAATCCTCATTCACAGAAGTGCCATCAAATTGCATGCTGCTCACACAGAACAGAGCTCCCACTGCGACCCTGGGGACAGAAACACTATCTAACACCATTGCTCATTATAACCCCACTGCTTGTAATTTACTACATGAGATTTCACCTGCTCCCGAAGTGTGTGTAGATTGTGTTTCTACTGCACAACGTTCTATGGTCAGAACTATGTGACCACATCTTCCCAAGGCCCTGAGGGTTCAGGCCAGCACCCACTCTCAGTTCTCCCCCAAGGCTGTTCAGCACACAAGAGCACCTCTGCCCCCAGTGTCCCTTAATGAGGAACAGAGGGATCTCTCTCTGCCCAGACAAAGACATTGCGCTCCTTCCAGACAGCCACAGACGGAAGCTTTCTCTGCCTCCTGCAAATAAGCTTTTCCTTTCTCCAACATGAAGCCTACCTTCCTCCTCATCTTCATTCTCTGCCAAGTTCTACCAGGTAACAACATTGTGTATGGAGGAGCTCAGGTAACAGTGCAGGCCTGGGGCCTGGTAGGATGTGGGGTGAACAGTCCCTCTCACCTGTGTCATGAAAGGGAAAGGGTAGGGGGGGGGTCTCCCCAGAAATTTGGAAGGTGTCTGACTACGAGGGCTACAGTGCTATAAATCATACCCATGTCCAAGTTCTGCATTGGCTAACTGGATGTTTAAAAGGCAGAAGGAACCCATGGATTTGGGTGCAGCTTCTAAGCATAGAGTGCAGCCCAAGGGACCGTGAGTGTTGGGGGCAGTGGACTGGGAGCTTCCAGATGATAGGAGTCTGGCCCAGAAACGCCCATTGCCAGGCCTGTCTTCCTGTCTGAACTGTCACGGCTCCTATGCTACGGCCTCAGTATGATTTTGGTGCTGAAGTAAAGGGATTTGCAAGCATTGGAAACAGCTCCTGCTTTGTCTAATAACTGGAAGGGGCTCCTGGCCCGGATGCCCAGGAGAACAGTTGCACTGCTTCACGCCAGTGGGAATATCTTCTCATCTTTTCTTAAGAATTCAGAACCTTGCATGTTAAGGAAAGAGTAGAAAAGTCATGGTATTTAAGAGCATAGGAGATCCTTCTTATATTTTTAACAACTGCTAATGTACAAGTTTTGGGTAAAACAGACAGGTCTGAAAGTTTACAACATAATATGTAATGCGAAGCACAACTATCCCTTGTGAATCCAGAGGTTCTCCTTCCATGTGGGCAGCTGTGATCTATCTCCTGTGGCCGAGTAAATAATACTTCAGGTGGGGTAGCAAGGGACAGCTTTAAGGACAAGTCTGATGTTTCAAATGCAATAGGAAAAAGAGGTGGGGCATAGGGAGAATGCAGCTGGGAATCTAATGTATATTACAATATTATCAAGACTCAGCTGGGAATGTGGCCAGCCTAGTGGCAGAGTGCTTGTCTGGCATGCATGAAGCCCTAGGTTCCACATACACAGAAGAAGCTGGAAGTGTCACTGTGGCTCAAGTGGTAGAGTGCTAGCCTTGAGCATAAGAAGCTCAGTGACAGTGCCCAGGCCGTGAGTTCAAGCCCCATGTCTGGCAAAAAAATAAAATAAAATAAAATGAACAAGACTGTGCTGAGGAGAGGGATGGGTGAGAATGTTGAATGGGGTGACATTGATCAAGATCCATCATATTAATAAATTGCTTTATGAAGTGGCAACTCCTTAACTACTTAAAGATAACAATAAGGCTGTGGTGAAGTGTAGAGAGAATAGAGATGGAAAGCCAGTTTGGTTTGTGAGATATTTGTGGAGTATCCACTATATGTTAGAAAGCAAGTGCATTAGGAACAAACCCATATGATGACTTTGATTCCTGTGTCTAGTCAATTTGCTATGCAATCCACGTAGAAGTCCACACACTTCTAACACAGAGCTCTTGAAATGGAAGAGAGAGACTTCACTAGTAAGATCTGTGGAAGAACTAGCACATGACAGCCAAGCACTGGTGCCTTACCCCTGTAAATCTAGCTACTCAGGAGGCTGGGATCTGAGGACCATGGCTCAAACACAGCCATAGCAGGAAGTTCTGAGACTCTTATCTCCATTTAAGCACCAGAAAACCAGAAGAGGTGCTGTGACTCAAAGTGTTAGAGCTCTAGCCTTGAGCACCCCAGCTACACAAGTTCAAGCCCCAGTACCAACAAAAAAAGAAAAAGAGAGGAGGGGGACAAAGCAGAGAGGGAGGGAGGGAGAGAATGAGGGATGGAGGGATGGAGAGTAGGAGGGAGAAAGAGCAAAGAGCAACCCCATGACTAAAACAGAAAAACCAGAAGGAACACAAGATTTGAAAGACTAAAACCCTAAGTTGAAAAGGTCTTGTAGGTATAGACTTCATAGGAACAATCGTGTAGATTATTTGTGAACACTAAGAGTATCTGTGGATTTTATCTGTAGATTACTGAGCATGTGTGCACGTGTGTGTGTGTGTGTGTGTGTGTTTGCTCATGTGAGACGCACATTTCTATCTGTTACGTCACATGAGCTTTGCAGGTCTGGAAATGCTTTCCCAGAGCACGTGTCAAGCTGCTCTGTGCACCGTGAAGAACTTACGCCTCACGTTTAGAATCTCAGGGAACATGCAGAGAATCACCTCAGCTGTGCTCTCTGTTCTTTGAAGGGAAGGGTACGCATTTCTCAAGATGATGTAAAGGTATTTCAATAAAACAAGAAACCAGCTCTGTCATGATCAGCACAGAAATGGTGGCTGGGGAGCAGCTCACATGGGTAACCTCCTCCTGCACGGTCCTTCCTTGTTCCCAGTGCAGCCCAGTCGCCTCTGCGCACCCCTTGTGGCCTGTCTGCCTCCTGAGCACTTACTGAGCCGCCACTCCTGCTAAACATGGAGGGAAGACCAGAGGCAGAACAGGACTGGCAAGCCCAGCGTGGAGAGGGAGGAACCGGAAGACACTGTGAAGGCCAGCAGAGAGGATCACAGGATCTTAATGAGATCACAGGAAAGCCTGGAGTGTGCAGAGGAGAACAGGGAAAGCTGTAAGAGAAGGAACTAGAATAAAGCTGAGAATGCAAGCTATGGCCCTGGCCTTGTCACTGGATGAGAAGGTGACCTTAGGGGCCCTTGCTTCCTGACCTCACTCGCAGTTCTTCTGGGGAGAGAAGAGGTCAACTTTGCCTCAACAGCAGATGTCTATAAGTGATAGTTTGTCTGCAATATATAAAGGACAAGGTTCACTCCCAAAGAACCCAACACGAAGAAATGTTCTCTACATAACCTGAAGGGTTGCAGTGAGTAATGACAGGATATTTTCACAAAGTCCTGTGATTGAAGGACTCAATTCCTTCAGCCACAGTAAAATAGCACTAGACATGGCAACACAGAATAAGAATAAATGTTCTCACTAACAGGCTGCAAGATGGAAATCGCCAGTATTGTAGCAACTGTTCCACAGTCATTTAATGAATTCTTGCCATATTCCAACGCTTGAAACTGATTGTGAGATACACACACACACACAGACACACACACACGCTTATACATTACCTCTGGGGATGAAACAGCAGATAATAGCAAGCACCAAGCAAACATATTTACACATTGAATATGGAAGAATATGGTTTCCTTCCCTCAGGAAAATACTCTCTCTGCCCATTTCTTTGACGTATATTGTTCTGTAAAGTTGTATTTCAGTTCCACTTCTGAAAAATATAGCTTTCACAGAAGTATTATAGAAATACAGATATTAAAGATATATGATGAGCTATCATATAAGGGGAGGGAGAGTGAAATGTATTTCTCATCTCTAAAAACATTCTACTCCGAGGAAATGCAGTGATACTATGTAGAACTAGTCTATCTTGCATCTGTCTGAGGAGAGGGTAGGGAGTAAGGAAAATGAATAGAATGTAATGTGAGTAAGGGAAATGAATACAAAGTAACAGGCTGGGAATATGGCCTAATGGCAACAGTGCTTGATTCATATTCCGGAGGCCCTGGGTTCCATTCCCCAGCACCACATATATAGAAAGCGGCCAAAGGGGTGCTGTGGCTCAAGTGGCAGAGTGCTAGCCTTGAGCAAAAAGAAGCCAGGGACAGTGCTCAGGCCCTGAGTCCAAGGCCCAGGACTGCACCAAAAAAAAAAAAAGAAGAAGAACAAATAGAAATTGTGAGCAGGGGAAATTTGAGCAAAGTATCAACAGTAGAATGTGACTTCAATGGGGCAAATAACATAGGAAGCATTTTAAGAATCTGACTTTTCCCATAGTCTCCTAATTTAAATGCTAGGATGTCTGCTTCACCCAGGTCGTGTGACTGTGTGTGTGAGTGTGTGTGTTCACATGTGCACATGCATTTGTGTGAAAGTGTTTAGTGGAATAGATGCTGAAAAGGCTGCTTGGAATGGCTGGGACCAATTTCTCCTCCGCATTTCCTCAAAACGTGGATTGCAGAAGACACACACTTCAGATCAGAAGGGGGAGGTGGTGTTGGAGCTGACTCCCTAAGACTTGTCACTTATTTCAGATAGAATTCTAGTTCTGGATTTAGCACTTTATCAGTAGCAATTGTAAGAGCAGCCTGCTTTCAACTACGTAGAACATCGAATGTCAACACGTGAAACACCTAATTCACATCTGTGCAAATCTTACAGCCAGGTAGGTAAGTGCTGTCATGTGTTCATGCCTGAGCTGGCATTGGCCTGTCTAGCTTAGGAAGTGTCTGTGCCTTCCTGAGCCCCTGTGCCCGCAGACTCCTAGTGGAACATGAGAGACTCCTGTGCAGAGACTCTGCGTGTGTGCACGTGTGGGCATATGTCAGGTAAAAATGTTGGCTTCATTTTGTATATGTAACATCATATAATCTTGTGTTGAATAAGATTTAAAAATAAAAAGACCTCTGACTACTCTCATGAGAGCCAGCAGAGCCAGCAGAGTCCATTGTCGTGAATTCTTTTTTATTTTTTTATTTTTTGGCCAGTCCTGGGCCTTGGACTCAGGGCCTGAGCACTGTCCCTGGCTTCTTCTTGCTCAAGGCTAGCACTCTGCCACTTGAGCCACAGTGCCACTTCTGGCCGTTTTCTATATATATGGTGCTGGGGAATTGAAGCCAGGGCTTCATGTATAAGAGGCAAGGACTCTTGCCACTAGGCCCTATTTCCAGCCCCCATTTGTCAGGAATTCTGAAGTTCCCAATCCCCAGATTCTAACACAGACTCTCTTCACATGGGAACATGAAGCGAGCAGCTCGTGTGAACATTCTGTGCAATGCACATGGGTTGAACCAGCACAAGCGCGTGGAGCGGATCTGGCAACCCTGGGGTCTGGGAAGCCCTTCCTTCAGCTCCCTGGGACCCAGCATGGATCTGGAATGCACCTTGCCATCGAGAAGGACACACAGGGCCTCCGAGTGTCCCAGGAGGTGAATCCTGACTCCCACTGTGCCTCTCCCTGCACTGCCGAGGCAGCACGGGCCCTGGTCCAGGCTACTGATGTCTGGGCTCCACTATGCTGACCTGTAGGACTTCGAGAAGTTGCCGGCCCCCCTCAAGTCCTGTGTCTATAAAATATTTATAAGATGGGTCTGCCCTGCACATTTTTTCCCTCTGAGAATCATTAAATATGAAGTAGAGAAGAGATTTCCTTCAAGGCGCTGACTCTGGACAACAAATGCATTGCATTTTGTGCGGATCTTACTGTAGTATTCAGCTTTATGGGATCGGATTGAAAGGTGACAAGGTACATTGTGCCATTTTTCCAGACACCCCCCCACCCCTCCAGTCTGTCTCTCTCTCTCTCTGTTTCTCTCTCCCTCCATCTCTCCCTCCTCCCCTCTCTCTCCCTATTCCCTTCTTATTATATACCGCAGATTTTCTCATTTTCCCCTTGATTTTACGGCTGGCTTTTCCCTTGACTTTACTTTGTTCACCTGGTTTGTTAGGAAGCACGAGAACCGGAGCCGAAGGGCTTCTGGGCCGGCATCCTTCCATCCGTGCACGCTGCTGACAAGCTTTCCTGGGTTGCAGTGGGCGACCGCAGGGTGGATGGGAGATTCACCGGAGGGCACTGCCTTCTGCAGCAAGCGCTCCCCACGCCCCCACCAGAGCAGAGGGGCCTCTGCGTCCCATCCCCCGATAGCACCCAGTGCCTGCACTGCGAGCGCCACCCCCCTGATGGCCTTCGCCGTGAAGACCCCCGTTTACCTGGGGCCAGAAGCAGGAGCACAGCTGAGAGGAAGAGGAAAGTCTTCATGGCCAGAGACGCGCTTGCGGGGTGTCGGCACCATAGCCCTGGGGAGAGGCCAGCGACACCCACATTTATGCCTTCCTCCAGACGAATGATCTTGTGTGTGTAACGTGAATGGCATCTTGATCAGCGAGGCTTGTCACACGGGAGCGCGTTTCCAAGCTTTGCCACGCAAAGCCCAGAATCCTCAATGGGCGCCAGCCCGCAAGTTCATTTTCTGACTCTGGAAATCTGCCAAGAAGGAAGAGGGGCGTGGGGAACAGCATGGGGTGGAGACCCATGTCTGGGTGTGTATGTACTCTGCGAGGAACACTAAATCAGTAAGGAAACATCTAGCTGTGATAGTTTGGGGCCGTCTCCACTGTGCTCCTGGTGGGGCCGTGTGTATGGTTCGTGTAATTACAAACACTGCACTGAGTCCTTCTGAGAAGGCTGAGTGCCTCGTGGCCCGATGGAGGCAGAATTCCAGTCAAACTTTTTATAAGTTTTATTGCTATTATAAAGAGGTTACCGTTATATAAGTCAGGTAGAGAGTGCATTTCTTTTGGGACAATGTCACCCCTTCCCTTGCTCTCTCCCTGTGCTTCCTTCCCATCCCCACCCACAAGCAGTGGACTTCATTTTCAACATAGTGTTCAGTGAGGGCCACTGTCGCATTCGCCCACATTGTCCCTCCATTCCTGTGCCCCTCCTTCCTCTCCTAAAGACAGGTAAATTACACAAGAGAACAAAAAGCAGAGAAAACAAAAACAGCAAAAAAGAAAAAAAAACCCTCGTGTTTTCGTGCCTGGAGTTCACTTTGATGCATATATTATTTTGTATGATCACAGGCATGTGCAGTTGTTCCTTTCTGTTCTTCCCCTACAACCACCTTGCACCCTTGTGAGCATATTGTTCATATGCTATTTTCTTGCATTGCTATTCTTTCCTAAACCTGCTGTGCTCTGAATTTTAGGAAGTGAGGCCGGACTTGAGTCTTCCCAGTCATTTCCAGGAGGTGAGTTCCATTGGTTAAATGTATGTTCTTCTTGGGAACTCTGCCCATGCTATGTATGTCTGATGAGGCAAAGAAGGAAAGCAGTAGAGGAAACACAATGGACTGAATCACAGCCCACTAAAGCCTGTCCTCTCTTCCCCTCGCTGACAGAATCGTATTTGGATTGTTCCATTTACATAGAAATCTTTGTTGTGGGAACCTAGTCCTGGCCATCGGGACTGGGCATCACTGGCTTTCCCCATTCGATGACAGCCCAGAGCTTCAGGCTCCCTGTGTGCCAGCTAATGAGAGCGGCCACAGGACACGCCATCAGAGCTGATTCTCACAACCTCAAACTGATGCGGCGCAGCAGGCTGCTTGCCTCTGGTTCACCCAGAATCCTCAGAAGGCTTGAAGATAGTTCAAGGAGAACTCATTATTACAGAAAACCATTCATAATGAGTAGCTACAGCCTCCCCACCCCACACCCTGCTTTTGTGCCAATCTTGGGGTTTGAACTATGGGCCTGGGTGCTGTCCCTGGCCTCCTTTTTTTGTTCAAGGATAGCACTCTACCACTAGGGCTCCACTTCTGGCTCTTTCTGTGATTAATTGGAGATAAGAGTCTCACATACTTCCTTCCCCTGGTTGGTCCTCCGATCTCAGCCTCCGGAGTAGCTGGGATTACAGGCATCAACCACAAACTTTACTTTGTGGAGATCTGTTTTACAGGAGGAGAGCACTTTGTAGACAGAATGGAAGCAAATATTCTCGGGTAACTGCAAATCTTTTGGAAATATTACAAGTACTCCTAATAAACTTCCATCAATGTTCCAGGTACTCTTGTATCCGTATGTGCACCTTGTCATTTAACCTTCAAAACACCCTTATAGGTAGGTGCTATTATAACCTGAATGTCATATGTCACTTGTTTTGACCAGTAAACAAATTTAAAAATGAAGAATATATCTAGAATGTCCCTGGGACAAATAAGCAAGTTGTGACAAACGATTTACTGAGAATGTGCTTATTACTAGGTCCAAACAGGAATTGAGTCTAAAATTCTTAATGACATTTCCAAGAATCTTCTCATGTTACTTTGTTTATTTGTTTTGTTTTTGTTACCAGGAGTGGGGCTTGGAATCAGGGCCTGAGCACTGTGCCTGGCTTCTTTTTGCTCAAGGCCAGCACTCTACATCTTGAGCCACAGCGTCACTTCTGGCTTTTTTTTTCTATCTATGTGGTGCTGAGGAAGAGAACCCAGGGCTTCATGTATACGAGGCGAGCACTTTACCACTAGGCCATATTCCCAGCCCCTCTACTCAGTGTTACATGATATTCCTCTTATTTTGTTCTAGCAAGCATCCCGTCCTGTCTAGTAGGTATTTTTGTAGTCTTGTAGTTTGTCTACCTGACACATAGACTTTTGGCCTATGCAAGATCAAAATACAGAGCAGAAATTGGGACTACTCTTGCTTATAATTCTACCCAAATGCATACAGCAAAGAAAAGGCAATATTTAAAAAACAACAACTCTGCACTACTATGATATTTCCATGCATGTATATAAAATTGTTAGATCAAATTCAACCCTAGTATTATTTTCTCCCCTCACCACCCTCCTAAGACAATGTAATAATTTAATAGGTTTTGTTATTCTAGTTTCATTCATGTGTATGAAGTACTTTGCACAATCAACATACGCTAATCCAAAACAGAGAAGAAAAATCTGGATTGGCTCTTGAACCTACTTGCACATCCAAGCCCTCTCCGTTCTTTTGGATTTCCACACATTCCCCCTCCCCAACAGACTGCCCGCAAAGGTATCTCAGCTGCTTCTTCTTGGCCCAGGTGAGTTCGCTGCGTGTGAGACTTGCAGACTCGGTCGGGGTAAATGCAGGAAGTCGTGCATGGAGGATGAGACAGTGGCTGGAAATTGCAAGTTGAACATTTTCTGTGGCAGACGGACGATCTGACTTATCGGGCTGTCCCTCTTCTAGCCCAAGAGCTGGGGGTGGACAGATCTCCAAGGAAGAACAAGAGAAGACAAGACATCTGCTTCCCAGATCACTCGTGGCTTTTCTGGATCAACCTAATTTCATTCTCTGCTTGTGTTTGTTTCTTTGTCCACTTTTGGTTTTGTGATATCTCTTTCAAAATCAAGACATGAGTAAATACCTAATGATAATTCAGAGACTGCTGTATGTTTATAGAGCATTTTATAATTTATTCTTTTGTAATACTTTTTCTGTATGTCTCAAGGTTATCTATGAGAGTAGGTATTATTATCTCCATTTCTATTGAAAGACATTGAGGCCGAGGAAGTTGCTTTTTACTTAGAACTATAGTGGGCAGCCAAAGAATGATGGGCACACCACTGTCATTTTCTCTGTATCTATCTGCATGTACCATTTATTATAGAATGAAGATAGAGACAGCAGTGGCATCACCTCTATGTTACTGGACTTAAAAATGTTACAGGGGGCTGGGGATACGGCCTAGCAGCAAAGACTGCTGGTCTCATATACATGAGGCCCTGGGTTCAATTCCCCAGCACCACATATACGGAAAACAGCGAGAAGTGGTGCAGTGGCTCAAGTGGTAGAGTGCTAGCCTTGAGCAAAATGAAGCCGGGGACAGTGCTCAGGTCTGAGTCCCAGTCCCAGGACAGGCAAAAACATAAATAAATAAATTGTTACAGGACACAGAAAATTCCTTTAATCCACGTGATTTCTCTTACAGTAATATATGGCCATTTATTGATTCCAGTATTCATAGTATGTCTAACAAACAACCCCATGCACTCTGTTAATGTCTGTGACACTGATTTTACATTTCTCCTCTTCCTTTTAAAGAAAATGGCTAGGTAGTAATTTAAAATACTTGTCACTGAATGTAAACAAATGATGTGTTACCTTTGCTACTTGAAGGAATGTTTTGTCACTTCTCAAAATAAAGGTCAACATGGTCAGTCAGAGAACTCAAACTTGATCTCTCAGTTTTAAAATCACTTATATTTTATGTGTCCCAATGTGTTTGTTTTGTTTTTAGGGGGACAGGGTCATGAGACTTGAACTCTGGGCCTGGGAACTGTCCCTGAGCTCCTTAGCTCAAGGCTAGTGCTCTACCACTTGAACCAAAGTGCTGCTTCTGTTTTTTTTTTTTTTGTTTTTAGTCTGGTGGGTAATTCGAGCAAAGTCTCACAGACTTTCCTTCCTGGGCTAGCTTTGAACTGTGATCCTCAGATCTCAGCTAGGATGATAGGTGTCAGCCACCAGTGCCCAGCCCAATTCATCTCTTACTACTTCACTTAGGAAAACAATTGTTTCTTAGGTAGGATTATATCTTACTCTGTTTGGGGATGTAAAACAAAAAGCATACATGACCATTTTATTTATCCTAGTTTTGTACGCAGGAAGTCAACAGTCAAGGCACCTGCACATCTGGTATCCAGTCGAGATTTCACCATGCATCATGGAGACACGGTCCTGTCTCATGTGTCCTGACTTAGTAGCCTTGTTATTCCACTTTCTCCAAGTAATTTGCCATGCTTCTCGAGTTCAGGAAGGCAGTCAATAAAATGTCTGATGGCAAAGTGGTTAAAGGAGAGAAAGGACGGGCTCAGGGTATGTCCCCCGGGGTCCCATCATCACTCGCAGGAGTCAACTCCCGCCAGAACTGCCACTTACAAGCACATCTCCTCCCTTCTTACCATTCCAGCCATGACTGTGGACAGGGATTCCTCATGGCTCTCGATTGTCATCTTCATTTCTTCGTTGGCTATTTAGATTATTCTTGTGGAACTAATGTGGGAACTCTTCACTCCTGGTCTGTGATTCAACTTTTAATTTGAGTCTATTATCTTATAGGCGGTCAACTGCTTGTCAAGACATATATAAAATGTAACTCTCATGCAACCTAGACTATTCCTTTCATTTATGAACCTCAGGGAAGTGAGCACTTGATCTTATGTGTTCATAGCGTGAAATTAACTACTTGTGGATGTTTGTCCTGCCCAGGTCTCCACAGAAAGGATAATGCTGCTGGCTGAGGAGCATCGTGAAGCTGAGATAACTTCTACTCATTCTACCTATTACACTTATGTTGTTTTGTTAAAATTATTTTTGTTAAAGATTCTCTTATAGGCGTCTCCTGTGTGTGTCTCAGAGTTGTTCAGATGTGAAGGTCATGGTTGTGTTGTGGTACTGTCTGACCTCCTGCCAAATCTTGAGTCAGAGGTTTACAGATGGAGCAGTTCCTCCTGTGGATTCTCAGCTCATCACACGCTGCCCCTCCCTAACTCTCTTTCCTTCCTCTTCTCCTTCTAAGTCTTTCCAATCTAATGTCCTCTTCTTTCCTATGAAGCTCCCAGAGATACTCAGCTTTATGTACACACAAACACACACACACACACAAACACACACACTCACACACTAGAAAATATATACTAATTCCTCATTACTTGAAAATTCATCTCTTTTGGTTTCAACATTGTGTAAAGGCATTTTAAGATTCCTTAAAAAACCTAAGACATCTACCCTAAATTCACCATTTATCCCAAAGGATAAAATTCAAGATAGGGGAAAGCCACTTGCACAACCATGTTCATTGCTGCACTATTCACAATAGGGTGAAAGGTATGAAAACAGCCAACATGCCCTTCAGGGGATGAATGGATCAAGAAAGCATGGTCTCTGGTGTGGCACATCATACCTCTAATCCCAGTCATTCAGGAGACAAAGATCTGAGGATCACAGGTTAGATCCAGCCCAACTAGAAAAGTATGTGAGACTGTTATGTGGAAGTTAGATCCAAATGATAAATATTTGTGTAAACATATACAAGGTCATATGCACACAGACACCAGCCTATGAACTGAAGTATGGTGTATCCAGGGCAGAAGTCAAATGGCATAGCCCTTCTGAACAACTTACTTATATTCTAACAAAATCAATAGCAGCAAGCTGGTTCTTCAGGTACGCGCATGGGGAAGCCAAGAAGGGGAGTAAACAAATGGAGAGAAGAAGCAGGGAGAATTCATCCATGATATCCAATGCATTCCCTATGAAACTAGGAAAATTGAATGGAGGGGTGAGGTTGGGCCAGATAGGGGACAATGAAGAGGGGGGTGATATCAATCAAGATACAATGAACTCATGAACTGACATATTGACTTGTAAGCCCTTTGTATAGTACTTGAAGATAATAAACTTCTAATTAAAAAATAACAATGACAACAAAAGAAAAAGAATGGGAACAAAATGTCTTTGGAAATGTGTGCTGTGATTGTGATTTGGCTTTATCTTTCCAAGATGGAAGTGCACGAAATGCTCTTGTGCCGAGTTTTAGGAAATGGCTTTCCAGAAGGCTTCTTAGAAAATTCAACATACAGTGCTTACGTCCAACTCACCACAAAAGTATCCACAGGAGAATGCTATTGGTGGAATCTCCTTGACCATAAGTAAAGAAACCTCCAATTAGATGCTTGAAATATAGGAAAATGTTGGCTTATAATGTGATCCATAAAATATCTTAGCTTTGCACCAACTTTGATAATGATTTTCCTTCAGTGATATAACTGGCCGTGAGTTTCTAGAGACAGCTTTCAACAGTAAATCAAGTAGCATCTCCTGTTGAAAGTCACGGGTATAAGAAGTAAATGGGGGAAAAATTAGAGGAGGCAAAATGCTTGTCTCTATGGAATTCAGTATTTATTTGAGAAAATTCATCATTACATATTGTAATACTTAAGTAATTTTGCTAGGCACTAGTTAACAAATGACAAATGAAACTCTAAGGAGGGTAAGCTATGTGTAAAATCTGGAGGGAGAAAGAAAAGGGCCTTATGGGAGCAATGATTCTTGAAATGAACTTTAAGCAAAAACAAACCAAAACAGGAGAAGTCTAGGCAGAGACACAGAATAGCGTATTCCCGGCTGGAAGGCAGCGTTCTTCTCGGCCTTGCACTCTCATAAACGCTACTTATTTAACCACTGCCCTGCTAGCCCACACACTATTCAAGTCTTTGCCTCTAATTGCTTCAAGTTAATTATCCTATTATTTCTGCTGGTGAGAAAAATAAATGGATTCTAAGAGAAAACCATTCAGTAAGTTTTAAAGGTATGAATATGTAAAACAATACACCAATTCCCTAATGCAGCATAAATTTCATAGAAGATACAAAGCATAAAGAAAAGCCACAGAAATGAGAGCTTGGTTCGACCTAAGAGTTGCAGAAAGTTGTCCTGAGGAGTGGTATTCACAGTGACCTTTTGAAAGAAAGGACCAAGCACTAAAGGTCGGCCCGAGATGGGTGTCTGCATGCTTGAAGCCCTCGCTTAGAACATCAGGGACTAGGGCTGGGGATATGGCCTAGTGGCAATAGTGCCTGCCTCATATACATGAGGCCCTGGGTTTGATTCTTCAGCACCACATGTACAGAAAATGGCCCGAAGTGGCTCTGTGGCTCAGGTGGCAGAGTGCTAGCCTTGAGCAGAAAGAAGCCAGGGACAGTGCTCAGGCCCTGAGTCCAAGCCCCAGGACTGGCAAAAAAAAAAGAAAAAAGAAAAAAAAAAAAAAGAACATCAGGGACTAAATATCTGCCTGTAGTCTCTTTCTACAGATGGGAGACAGTGGGTTAAGGTAAGAGGAAGACATTTGGGGCTGTCTTCTCCACCCATTCCTTACAGGACTACAGATTATGTGGAGAAGTAGGTGTTGAATCACATGCTTTCTTCAAAACTGAGCAATGTGTGTTTCATAGGAATCCAGTAAGAACCAGCACTAGACCACTCGTTCTGGTCCTCACTGCCGTGATGATCTGAGAGGCTCAGAGCTGGGACTACATCTGATGATCAAGAGCAACGCAAACCACCTGGGTTGGAATCTTAATTCTGATCCTCACAAGCTGAACTTTGGGCTGCAATTTCCTCTCTTCATGGGAATGATAATATGACCATGGTGAAGACTGACAGAGCTGTTTGTTAGAATAAAGACCAGAGGAACTAATGTGGTATGGTAAGGAAACTGAAGAGCAAAAGGGACTGAAATGGGAGAGTAAAAAACTCAGTGAGTTGCATGTGCTGTGTGAGGAACTCCTCACCGAGTCTTGCTGGGGCTTAGTCTGCTGTCAGCCCTGTTGCCGGCACGGCTGATTGGTAGGGTGCTTGACAGGCTGGCTCAGAAGATGTAGGACATGACTTTGCAGAACAGCATGGGGAAGACTAGCATGCACTTATTTTTGCTTTGTATATAAAACTCCACAAACACAGGGCAATGTGCATGGTCTATCATTTATCTGCCTGTAATATAAATTGCACAGAATTACATTTTTCTCTATCAGACACTAAATTTGGAATTCATTTGACCAGCCTTGGGCTTGAACTCTGGGCCTGCCTGCTGCCCCTGAGCTCTTCAGGTCAAGGCTAGTGCTCTACCAATTGAGCCACAGACCATCTTCACACTTTTTCTGAGTAGTTTATTGGAGATAAGAGTCTCACAGACTTTCCTGCCTTGGCTCCCTTTGAACTATGATCCTTAGATCTCAGCCTCCTGAGTAGCTAGGATTACAGGTGTGAGTCACCAGCACCAGGATTGGAAATAGTTTTTGGGACAGATTGTTTATTCAAGATAGAAAGTATGCAGCTAGTGTAATCACAAGAATTATTCTATTAGTATAATATAACCATAATTGCACTTGTTTGCATATAAAATGCATGTGTGGTTTTTTGGGAATGAATAGGTTTTAATTTTTCCTAATTAACTACTAAAGATCCTGCATTTATTTTACTGGAGGTCTGAGCTCAGACCGATGTATTCAGGTAATACATACATTCCTGATCTTTTGATGCCTATGTGAGAGGAATTCTGATGGGAGACTTGTGACACAGCTTTGCGTCCCTTTCTAGTAACTCATAACCAACCGCTTCCTTCACACAGCCAGGGAAGGAACTTATAGAAGACTGTGCTGTATGAAAATGGACGGGCGCTGTGAAGCAGAATGCCTTACCTTCGAAGTCAGGATCGCGGGCTGCAGATCTGAGCTGAAGCCCTTCTGCTGTAAGAGAAGAGTGTACTTCAAGAACTAGGCACTTGCTGCAAGAGCGAAACAGAAGATGCTCCACAATGCTGGTGAGGTCCCAGGAGCGAAGCTCTCCAGATCTTCTCTTGGATCTCAGAAATTTGAGCTGCTTAATGTTATGTTGATCCAGATTTTAATGTTACATGGAAATACCCTTCCTCAGCCATCAGCTTCTCCCGGATGGAAATAGTGATGGGATTTGTCATTGTGTCCCATCTCTCAGAGACATAGCCTGTTCATTATTCATTGAGTGATAAAGTAAGAAAAATAGAGAAAAAGGAACACTATAGAAAAGTTAGACAGGTATTCAGGCATTGAGTTCTACAGCTGTAGCTCTGGCTTTAAACAAAAGTTTGCCTTCACACCAAACTTTTCTGCCAAGATTCTGATGTCTGTGAGAGGAAGAGGTTGACCTACATAACAAATGGATTCCCTGCTAGACACTAACTTGTACTGCTCCAAAATTAACCCTGCTGTGTCAACCAATGTCTCTCTCCCGCACCCTCACAGCTAGGAAATACTTAGAATATCTTCCATCTGCAGTATGATCTATAAAGTCAAGTTTCAGCAAGAAAGAGTGCTGATCAAAACTCAACTTGGGGGGCTGGGGATATAGCGTAGTGGCAAGATCGCTTGCCTTGTATACATGAAGCCCTGGGTTCGATTCCCCAGCACCACATATACAGAAAATGGCCAGAAGTGGCCCTGTGGCTCAAGTGGTAGAGTGCTAGCCTTGAGCAAAAAGAAGCCAGGGACAGTGCTCAGGCCCTGAGTCCAAGGTCCAGGACTGGCAAAAACAAACAAACAAACAAACAAACAAACAAACTCAATTGGTTTCATAATGAGTAACATGATGTGTTCACTCTGGTCACTTACAGTAAATATGTATCAATTCATGGCTTACTCAAGCAGCAGTGCACCCCAAAGTCATAAAGTTCAACCTCCTCACCACAGGTAATCTGATGAAAAATGTCAAGCAGGTACTGTGTTAGTTATCCTCATATTCTGTCTTTCAGGTTTTAGTCTTAAAATCTCAGAACATGTCTAAACATAGTGTTCCGGAAGCAGATTGAACAGAGGGCAGCCCTGCAGTTGGCCCTCTTAGGAGCAAAGGTGAATATCTGTATGAGGAAATTGCTTTGACTTGTTCAGAAACAGACACCCACCAAACTCCTCCTGTAGTGCTATTATTCTTGCCTTATCAGGGCCACACCAAACTGCAAATTGTTCTTTGCCCTGACTTGCCCAGCCTTGGAGTCCATGTTTCCAAACACAGCAGTGTCTTCCCCAGACCATTGTCATCACAAGAGACCTGCTTCTCCTGCAAGGGCACGAGTTCTCAGCTCTGCTGTGAGAACTCCTTTCCTGCCCTGCTCTGATAAACTGGCTCCCCGTAGACTCCTAACGAAATCTGAAGAAAACGACTATGAGATGTTTTGAAATGTTTTAAACAGCTCTTCAAAGATGACGTTAGCACTCGTCTGACTTGATGGCAATAAACTTTGTCTTCTTTTCGTGTGTGCTGAAGTCATAGCCTAGCCACCTTCCCTTAGCTTTGTCACTCAGGGCTGAACCAGGGCTCCAGCTCTGGCTTGTTGCCAGTGAATTGGAGACAGGGCAGGAACAAGGTACCCTCAACCCATGAGAAATCCCCGAGGGCTCCACCTGTTCACGGGGCCACAGGCAGCCATGTTTTCTGTGATGACTTGGCATGTGACTTTTACACATAGAGAAATGTGCTCACACTTACAGTGTAATTGTGTTAGCCCTTGGCATTGGGTGCCCTGAGCTATCTGTGCCTCCCTGAGATACAGTCAGCCTGACTGGGGAGTGCCAGTCAACCCGATTGTGCCATGCCACGGAATTCCACTGGGCAGAGGAGAGAAGCTGAGGATTTTAAGCGATTAGATTGAGAAATTACAACCCTATTAATGAGGCTTTAAGGAAACCAGTAGCCATTTTCTTCATTACTTATTCTACACCTTTTATGGCTCCAAATTGACAGCAGAAATGTAGAATGAGTGCCACCTACCGTCAAGAGAGTAGAAGTAATTCTAGGTTCTAAAGAAACATGGACAAGGCCTGCATGTAAAAAAGCCAGAGGGCTACAGAGAGGCTCAGATAGCCAGAAGCTATGTGTTATCTACATATGCTCTGAGAACTGCTTTAGATTTTTTAAGACACCTTGCAACTACTCTAAAAGTGACATGCATTTTAGAACAGAACTCTGTGTTCTGGACCTGCAATGGAATACACAATTCAAAACTCAGATGTTGTCTTTCTTTTTTGTTTTTTTTGCCCGTCCTGGGGCTTGAACTCAGGGCCTGAGCGCCCTGAGGATTCCAGGTGTGAGCCACTGGTGAACAGCCAATTTATACATGTCTACATGATAGCCCAAATGTTCACAGATTTTCTGATGCTTAGCAAATTCTTTTTTGTTTAGGTACATAATGGGGCTTGAACTAAGGGCTTTGGCACTGTCCCTTGAGCTCTTTTGCTCCCAGGCTAGTTCTCTACCACTCTGAGCCACTGCCCAACTTGGGGGTTTTCAGTGGTATAATGGAGATAGCGCCTCAAGGACTTTCCTGCCTGGGATGTCTTTGAACCTCTATCCTCATATTTCAGCCTCTTAAGCTAGGATTAGGGGCTAGGGATGTGGCTTGGCGGTAGAGTGCACAAAGCCCTGGGTTTGATCCCTCAGCACCACATGAAGAGAAAAAGCCAGAAGTGGCACTGCGGCTCAAAAGGTAGAGTGCTAGCCTTGAGCACAAGGAAGCTTAGAGACAGTGCTCAGGCCCTGAGTTCAAGGACAAGGACTGGCAACAACAAGAAAAATAAATAACAGCTAGGATTACAAGTGTGAGACACTGGCATCCACCTCAAAATTTATCCCTTTGACTTGATTGTTGTCTCCAACTCAGGTGAATTTATTATACTACAGCTGAAACCAGGGACTTACCAATACAATACCTGTAATTCAGAAGAACATTTCAAGAAACCCCAGACACAGTCAGACTCTGGGAAAGGTACTTGCTTACATCCACTAAACTTTTGTAAATATACGGGTTCTATTGGTCTGCCCGTGGGGAGGGTGGAGTGTTCTGTTCCAGTCTTGTGCACAGCCCAGCGAAGTGGCAGCTTGCTGAGTCTGAGGAGGACTTGAGCACGACTCTCTGGCCCTTCCTGCATCTTCATCTCTGCTTCTCTCGCTGACACTTGCTGAGCAGCAGAGTTTTGGACAATATGAGCTTTAGCTAAGAACGGAGAGCCAAGCCCCCACTCCAAACTCGCTAACTCCTCCAATGCCACATTGAGAGATTGGTGGCCACTCTTCCCGAGACATCCCCCCGTCTGCCCCACCTCATCCCCCTATCTCTTCCCTTCTCAACCACCAGACACTCCGTGCTCATCAGCAATGCACCCACTGCTAATTGGATTCCAGCTTTTGTAAACCTTTTCCACCTTGGTGTTGATTTCCATCACTGTAATAAAAATTCCAGACACAGACAATTTAAGGGACAAAGGATTTATTTTGATTCATTACTTCAAAGGATTCTGCTCTCCATTCCTGAGACCCATGCAATGCACACAACATGACCACAGGGGGAATATGGAGCAGAGAATTACCACACCTCCTAGCAGCCAGGAAGGAGGCTGAGGGAGACACTGAAAATGACAGAGAGAAGGGAGGGAGGAGAGCGGAGGGGGAGGGAGTAAGACTGGAGGGAAGAGGGGGGAGAGCAGAAGAGATTCCTGGGAGAGCCTTCAAGGACAAACCCAAAATGACCTGTTTCCTCCACCCAGGAGTCTACAAGTGTTCCACAACAGCCCAGTCCACTGGGGACAAAGTTTTAAAAGCAGGAGTCTACTGGGAATATTCCATCATCCAAACACAAAAACATGAATATATTCTATTAAGCAAATTAAAAACACACTAGATAAGCAGGCACATGTGAAAAGTTCAGGGTCTGTGTGTTGTGCCTGAGCTTCTTTGCTCAAGGCTAGCACTCTACCCCTTGAGCCATATTTCCACAGCTGACTTTGGGGGAGTCAGTAAGAGTCTCATAGACTTCCTGCCTGGGCTGGCTTCAAACAATTGTCTTCTGTTCTCAGCCTCCTAACAAGCTGGGATTACGTATCTGGGACACATGGGCCAGGCACTTTTGAGGTGAATGATACATGTTTCCATATATTTTATGTAAGTTATCAGGGCTATCATGATGATTTGACTTAAGAGGAGCTCCTACATTACTCTGCCCAAAGGAGATATTTAAGGACAAACATTAGGAGGATTCTGAGGGCCTGACCAACAGACACCAATGTACTGAGGAGGACCCAGGAGCCCCAAATGCCTTAGGCTGCATACCCAGGCACTCACCTTTGACATAGTTGTAGCATTGCTAGACAAATGGGAAGGAGAGAAAACCTTGTGCTGTGTTTCTCAGCACATTTTTTTTTTGCCATTCCTGCGGCTTGAACTCAGGGCCTGAGCACTGTCCCTGGCTTTTTACTCAGGCTAGCACTCTGCCACTTGAGCTACAGCACCACGTCTGGCCGTTTTCTGTGTATGTGGTGCTGGGGAATAGAACCCAGGACTTCATGTATACAAGGCAAGCACTGTTCCCACTAGGCCATATTCCCAGCCCATTCTCAGCACATTTCTGCTAACGTGAAGGAGTTGGAAATTATCTCAGTGGAAAGGATATTGAAGGAAGGGATGGCCCAAAGTATGGGCTGAACATCTTCCCACCTATCAAGGAGTTCAGATCCAATGTTCTGGTTTAAACTTCATGATAAAAAGTACAACAAAATAAATGTCAGAACTTCTCAAACTACTCTCTCAATTATTTGAAATCTGTATTCCTAATTTTATCTGCAAATTAGGTTCTGTCTGGTTGACCTTTAGTTTGGATTGCATGTCATCCAGATCTACATGTGATGATTCCTCTTATTAATTTTATGCAATCTCACTATTGTACATATATATTCATACATACATATATATTGTTTAAAGATACTTTGACATCCAATAAAATAAGAAATGACTGCACTTTCTTTTTAAGATCAAGCTTCCTCAGTGAATCTGACTGTTGAAAAATACATTGTTATTCACTCAGATTTTCATCACTCATGACACTAAACATCATATACAATATGGGACATTACATATACCACAAACTTGGCTGTTAAATAAAAAAGCTATCATCATTCATTTAGATGGAATACTTATGAGTTTTTAGAACTTGTCACTAGAGGGTTTTTTGCATGCCATACCTGATGCTTAGATGAATATCAAAATTAGAGACAAATGAGGTATGTAAAGTGACGTGCTCTCCTATTACTTACAAATACATTGCATCCCAGTGCTGGTCACTCATGCCTGTAATCCCAGCAACTCAGGAGGCTGATTATCTGAGGATCAAAATTGAAAGCCAGCCGGGCCAGGTAAGTTCTCCAGTTCACCTAGAAAGCTGGAATTGGAGCTGTGGCATAAGGTGGTAGTGTGCTAGCCTAGAGAAAAAAGAGCTAAAGGATAGTTGACAGCCTCTCACTCACACCAAGTTCAAGTCAGAACACCAACAATGAGCCAAAACACACACACACAAACATCACAGATGAAAGACTTCTCTATTAAGTATGGATTAGTAGTTTCCTTTCCGCTAAGGCCCTTAGGGTATTTGAAACTAACATTGTAACTACAGACTCCTACATTCCCTACAATCCAAGATTACCCATATGCATCTTTAAATGTGTTTGTGCCTAGAGACTGACTGGCCAAACTGAGTTTGGGTCTCTAGGTGGCTTTTCTGGTTCTAGTTCATCATATTTAAATTTACACTAAAGGTTGAGTCATAGTCACAGATCTGGTTTTTTTTTTTTTAGCAAGATCAAGATGTTGGCATCTGCTTAGTGATTTTTTTTTTTTTTTTGGATTGGGTTTAGGTTACTACTGTATTCCACAGTACACATTTTAACTTTTGCAGTGATGAAAATTATTCTACTCTACATAGCTTAGTAAGTCTAGGAACTTTAACAATACAATAATTTCCTCCATTTCCAACGATATATACATAACTTTCCTTTTTAGTAACGTCTGTTCCCATTTTCACTCATTCCTTCCTTCCATTCCCACCCATGAGTTGCTTAGTTTACGTTCATCAGTGTCCAATCTAGCTGATGGTC